>NW_027523960.1:0-38341 GCF_052094955.1 Ictidomys tridecemlineatus | reverse complement strand
GAGCACATTATGGAGACTGGGGTGCAGAAGGCCTGCTACAGAGAGCAGAGTTGAAAGACTGGCGTCCAAAAGGCATGTTACAGAGAGGAGAGGTTGGAGACTGGGGTGCAGAAGGACTGTTACAGAGAGAAGAGTTGAGAAGACTGGGTTGCTGAAGGATCTTACAGAGAGAAGAGGTTGGATACTGAGGTGCAGTTGGACTGTTACAAAGAGCAGTGGTTGGAGACTGAGGTGCAGAAGGACCATGTAGAGAGGAGAGGTATCAGACTGAGGTGCAGAAGGACTGTTACAGAAAGCAGAGGTTGGAGACTGAGGTGTATAAGTACTGTTATACAGAGCAGAGTTTTGAGACTGATGTGCAGAAGGATTGTTACAGAAAGCAGAGGTTGGAAATTAGGGTGCCGAAGGACCTTTACAAAGACCAGAGTTTGGAGACTGCGGTATAGAAAAACAGTTACAGAGAGCAGAGGTTGAGAACTCGGGTGTAGAAGGAATGTTACAGAGAGTACAGGTTGGAGACTGAGGTGCAGAAGGATAGACACAGAGAGAAGAGTTTTGAGACTGGTGTTCAGAAGGACTCTTATAGAGAACAGTGTTTAGAGACTGGGGTACAGAAGAATCGTGCAGAGAGCAGAGATGTCAGACTGAGGTGCAGAAGGACTGTTACAGAGTGCAGAGGTTGAATACTGAAGGTGTAGAAAGACTGTTACAGAGAACAGAGGTTGGAGACTGAGGTGTAGAAGGACTGTTACAGAGAGCAGAGTTTGGAGACTGAGGTGCAGAAGGACTGTTACAGAAAAAGTGGTTTGAAATTGGGGTGCAGAAAGACCGTAACAGAGACCAGAGTTTGGAGACTGCGGTATAGAAAAACTGTAACAGAGAGCAGAGGTTGGAGACTGAGGGGCAGAATAATAGATACAGAGAGCAGAGGTTTGAGACTGGGTTTTAGAGGAATCCTACAGTGAGCAGAGGTTGGAGAGTGAAGTGCAGAAGGATCATTGCAGACAGCAGAGGTTGGAGACTGGGGTTCAGATGGATTGTTGCAGAGAGCAGATTTTGGAGACTGGGGTGGAGAAGAATTGTTGCAAAGAGAAGAGGTTAAAGATTGTTGTGCAGAAGTACTCTTACAGAGTGCAGAGTTTAAAGACTTGGTTGCAAAAAGATCTTACAGAGAGCAGAGTTGGGAGACTGAGGTGCAGAAGGATTGTTAGAGAGAGCAGTGGAAAGAGACTGAGGTGCAGAAGGACTATTACAGAGAGCAGAGGTTGGATACAGGGGTGCAGAAGCATCTTACGGAGAGCAGAATTTAGAGACTGAGGTGCAGAAGGACTGTTGCAGAGATCAGTAGTGGGAGAGTGGGGTGCAGTTGGATCAATGCAGGGAGCAGATTTTGGAGACTGGGGTGCAGAAGGCCTGCTACAGAAGGCCTGTTACAGAGAGGAGAGGTTGGAGACTGAAGTGCAGGTGGACTGTTACAGAGAGCAGTGTTTGGAGACTGGGGTGCAGAAGAATCGTGCAGAGAGCAGAGGTGTCAGACTGAGGTGCAGAAAGACTGTTACATAGAGCAGAAGTTGGAGACTGAGGTGTAGAAGGACTGATAAAGAGAGCAGAGTTAGGAGACTGAGGTGTAGAAGGACTGTTACAGAAAGCAGAGGTTGGAAATTGGGGTGCAGATGGACCGTTAAAGAGACCAGAGTTTGGTGACTGCGGTATAGAAAAACTGTTACAGAGAGCAGAGTTTGGAGACTGGGGTGCAGAAAGAATGTTAAAGAGAGAACAGGTTGGAGACTGAGGTGCAGAAGGATAGATACAGAGAGCAGAGTTTTGAGACTGGGGTAAAGAAGGACTTTTACAGAGAGCAGTTGTTGGAGACTAGGGAGCAGAAAGACTGTTGCAGAGGACAGAGTTTGGAGACTAGGGTGCCGCAGAATACTTGCAGAAAGCAGAGGTTAAATACTGGGGTGAAGAAAGAGTGTTACAGAGAGAAGAATTTGGAAACTAGAGAACAGGTTGGAGACTGAGGTGCAGAAGGATCTTACAGAGAGCCGAGTTTGGAGACTGTGGTGCAGAAGGACTGTTGCAAAGAGCAGAGATTGGAGACTGAGGTGCAGAAGTCCTGTTAAATAGAGCAGAGCTAAATAAAAGGGGTGCAGAAAGATCTTACAGAGAGCAGAATTTGAAGACTGGGGTGCAGAAGGACTATTGTAGAGATCAGATTTTGGAAACTGGGGTGAAGTAGGATCATTGCAGAGAGCAGAGTTTGGAGACTGGCGTGCAGAAGGCCACTTACAGAGAAGAGAGTTTGGAGACTGGGGTGCAGAAGGACTCTTATACAGAGCAGTGTTTGGAGTCTGGGTTGCTGAAGGATCTTACAGAGAGCAGAGGTTAGAGACTGAGGTGCAGGTGGACTGTTACAGAGAGCAGAGGTTGGGGATTGAGGTGTAAAAGGACTGTTACAGAGAGGAGAGTTTGGAGACTCAGGTGCAGAAGGACTTTTACAGAAAGCAGAGTTTCGAAATTGGGCTGCAGGAGGACCATTACAGAGAGCAGAGGTTGAAGACTGAGTTGCAGAAGGAGTGTCACAGAGAGCAAAGATTAGAGACTTGGGTTCAGAAGGACCGTTACATAGAGCAGACTTTTGAGAGTGCACTACAGGAGGACTGTTACAGAGAGCAGAGATTGGAGACTGGGGTGGAGAAGGACTTTTGCAGAGAGCAGAAAAAGGAGACTGGGGTGCAGAAGGATCTTTGTGGAAAGCAGAGTACTGAGACTGGTGTTCAGAAGTACTGTTACAGAGGACAAAGTTTTGAAAAGGGGTTCAAATGGATTGTTACAGAGGGCAGAGTTTGGATACTGGGTTGCAGAAGAATCTTACAAAGAGCAAATGTTGGAGACTGAGGTGCAGAAGGACTGTTACAGAGAGTAGAGGTTACAGACTGACGTGCAGAAGGACTGTTGCAGAGAGCAGATGTTAGAGACTGGGGTGCAGAAGGACTTTTTCAGAGAGCAGATGTTGGAGCCTGAGGTGCAGAAGGATTGTTATAGAGAGCAGAGGTTGAATACTGGTGTTCAGAAGAACACTTGCAGAGATCAGAGTTTTGGAACTGAGGTGAAGCAGGATCGTTGCAGAGAGCAGAGTTTTCAGACTTAGGTGCAGAAGGACTGTTGCAGAGAGCAGATGTTGGTGACTGGGATGCAGAAGGTTCGTTGCAGAGAGCAGAGGTTAGAGACTAAGGAGCAGAAGGACTGTTACAGATAGCAGAGGTTTGAGACTGGGGTGTAGAAAGACTGTTGCAGAGACCAGAATTTGAGACAGCGGTGCTTAAGGACCATTGCAGAGAGCAGAGGTTGGAGACTGAAATGCAGAAGGACTTTTACAGAGAGTAGAGGTTGGAGACTGAGGTACAGAAAGATTGTTAAAGAGAGCAGAGTTTGGATACTGGGGTGCAGAAGGACTGTTTCAGAGAGCAGAGGTTGGAGACTGGGGTGTAGAAGGACCGTTACAAAGAGCAGAGTTTTGAGACTGGTACAGAAGGACTGTTACAGAGAGCAGAGGTTGGATACTGGGGTGCAGAAGGACTGATGCAGAGAACAGAGTTTGGAGACTGGGGTTCAGACAGACCGTTTCAGAGAGCAGAGGTTGGAGACTCAGGTGCAGAAGAATTGTTACAGAGAGCAGAGTTAGGATACTGGTTTGCAAAAGGACTGATCCAGAAAGCATAGGTTGGAGAATGGGGTTCAGAAGGCCTGTTACAGAGAGCAGCGGTTGGAGACTGAGGTACTGAAGGTTCATTACAGAGAGCAGAGCTTGGGGACTGAGGTGCAGTCGGACTGTTACAGAGAGGAGCGGTTGGAGACTGGGGTGCAGAAGGATTCTTACAGAGAGCAGAGTATGGAGACTGTGGTGCAGAAAGAGTGTTACAGAGAGCAGAGTTTGTAGATTGGTGACCAGAAGAACTGTTACAGCGAGCAGATGTTGGAGAATGAAGTGCAGAAGGTCTGTTACTGAGAGCAGAGTTTGGAGACTGAGGTGCAGAAAGATCGTTACAGAGAGCAGAGGTTGAAGACTGGTGTGCAGAAAGTGTGTTACAGAGAACAGAGTTTGGAGACTGAGGTGAAGAAGAATTTTTACAGAGAGAAGAGTTTGGACACTGATGTTCAGAAGGACTGTTACAGAGAGCAGAGCTTGGAGATTGGGGTGCAGAAAGACTGTTGCAGAGAGCAGAGGTTGGAGACTTAGATGCACAAGGATCGCTACAGAGAGCAGAGGTTGGAGACTGGGATGCAGCAGGACAGTTGCAGAGAGCACTGGTTGGAGACTGGGGTGCAGAAGAAATGTTGCAGAGAGCAGAGGTTTGAGACTGAGGTGAAGAGGGACTGTAGTGGAGAGCAGAGGTTGAAGACTGGGGTGCAGTAGGATCATTTCAGAGAGCAGAGTTTGGAGACTGGGGTGTAGAAGGACTTTTGCAGAGAGAAGAGCTTGGAGACTTGGGTGCAGAAGGACTGTTGCAGAGAGCAGAGGTTGGAGACTGAGGTGCAGAAGGACTTTTACAGAGAGCAGAGGTTGGAAACTGGGGTGCAGAATAACTGATATGGAAAGTAGAGTTAGGAGTCTCGGGTGAAGAAGGACCGTTACAGACAGCAGATGTTGGAGACTGTGGTACAGAAGGACTGTTTAAGAGACTAGAGTTTGGAGCCTGGGGTGTAGAAAGACTTTTGCTTAGAACATAGGTTAGAGACTGGGGTGCCGATGGAATGTTGCATAGAGCGGAAGTTGGAGACTGAGGTGCAGTAGGACTGTTATAGAGAGCAAAGTTTGGAGACCGAGGTTAAGAAGAATCTTACAGAGAGCCGAGGTTGGAGACTGGGGTGCAGGAGAACTGTTGAAAAGAGCAGAGGTTGGAGAGTGTGGTGCAGAAGGACTGTTACAGAGAGCAGAGTTTGGAGACTTGGGTGCAGAATAACTGATATAGAAAGTAGAGTTTGGAGACTGGGGTGCAGAAGGACTGTTATAGAGAGCACAGTTTGGAGACCGGTGTGAAGAAGGATCTTACAGAGAGCAGAGGTTGGAGACTTGGTGCAGAAGGACTGTTGCAGAAAGCAGTGGTTGGAGACTGAGGTGGAGAAGGATCATTGCAGAGAGAAGAGGTTGGAGACTGGGGTGCAGAAAGATTGTTAGAGATAGCACAGTTTGGAGACTGGGGTGTAGAAGGATAGATGTAGAGAGCAGAGGTTTCAGATTGAGGCTTAGAAAGACTGTTACAGAGAGGAGAGGTTGGAGTCTGAGGTGCAAAAGGACTTTTATAGAAATCAGAGGTTGGCAATTGGGGTGCAGATTTACCGTTACTAAGAGAAGAGTTTGAAGACTGCGATACAAAAGGACTTTTACAGAGAGCAGAGTTTCAAGACTGGGTAGAAGAAGGATCGTTGCAGAGAGCAGATGTTGGAGACTGGGGTGCAGAAGGACTGTTACAAAGAGCAGAGGTTGGAGACTGAGTTGCAGAAGGACACTTACAGAGAGCAATGACTGAGACTGGGGTGCAGAAGAAATGTTGCTGAGACCAGAAGTTGGAGACTGGGTTGCAGAAGGACTCTTACTGAGAGCAGAGGTTGGAGACTGGGGTGCAGAAGAACTGATACAGAAAGTTGATGTTGGAGACTGGGGTGCAGAAGGACCGTTACAGAGAGCAGAGTTTTGAGACTGCGGTACAGAAGGACTGTTGCAGAGAGCAGAATTAGGATACTGGTGTGCAAAAGGACTGATTCTGAAAGCATAGGTTTGAGTATTGGGTTCAGAAGGCCTGTTACAGAGAGCAGCGGTTGAAGACTGAGGTGCTGAAGGTTCATTACAGAGAGCAGAGGTTGGACACTGAGGAGCAGAAGGTCTATTATATAAAGGAGCGTTTGGAGACTGGGGTGCAGAAGGATTCGTACAGAGAGTAGAGGAAGGAGACTGGGGTGGAAAAGGACAGTTGCAGAGAGCAGAGCATGGAGACTGAGGTGAAGAAGGATCGTTGCAGAGAGAAGAGGTTGGAAACTGGGTTTCAGAAGGCCTGTTACAGAGTGAAGAGTTTTGAGAGTGGGGTGCAGAAGGTTTGTTACAGAGAGCAGAGGTTGGAGACTAAGGTTCAGAAGGATCGTTTCAGAGGGCAGAGGTTGGAGACTGGGGTGCAGAAAGACCGTTACAGATTGCAGAACTTGGAGACTGAGGTGGAGAAGGATCTTTAAGAGAGTAGAGGTTGAAGACTGAGGTGCAGAAGGATAGCTACAGAGAGCAGAGTTTGGAGACTGGGGTGCAGCAGGAAAGTTACAGAGAGCACAGGTTGAAGACTGGGGTGCAGAAGAAATGTTGCAGAGAGCAGTGTTTTGAGACTGGGGTGAAGAAGAACTGTTGCAGAGAGCAGAAGTTGGAGACTGGGATGTAAAAGGATCCTTGCAGAGAGCACTGGTTGGAGACTGAAGTGTAGAAAGACTGTTGCAGAGAGAAGAGCTTGGAGACTGGGGTGCAGAAGGACTGTTGCAGAGAGCAGAGGTTGTAGACTGAGGTGCAGAAGGACTGTTACAGATAGCAGAGTTTGAAGACTGGGGTGAAGAAAAATCGTTGTAAAGATCAGAGGTTTCAGATTGAGGTTTAGAAGGACTGTTAAAGAGAGCAGATGTTGGAGTTTGAGGTGCAGAAGGACTGTTACAGAGAGCAGAGTTTGGAGACTGGTGTGCAGAAGGACCTTTGCACAGAGCAGATGTTGGAGACTGGGGTGCAGAAGGATTGTTACAGAGAGCAGACGTTGAAGACTGAGGTGCAGAAGGATTGTTACAGAGAGCAGAGTTTGAATACTGGGGTGCAGAAGAACCATTACAAAGAGAAAAGTTAGGAGAATGATGTGCAGAAGGACTTTTCCAGAGAGCAGAGGTTGGATACTGTGGTGCAGAAGGACTGTTACAGAGAGCAGATGTTGGAGACTGGGATGCAAATGGATCTTACAGATAGCAGAGTCTGGAGACTGGGGTGCAGAAGGACTGTTGCAGAGAGCAGAGTTTAGAGACTGAGGTGCAGAAGGATCGTTGCAGAGAGAAGAGGTTAGAGACTGGGGTGCAGAAGGACTTTTTCAGAAAGCAGAGGTTGGCAATTGGGGAGAAGAAGAACTGTTACAAAGAGAAGATGTTGGAGACTGCAATACAAAAGGACTGTTACAGGGAGCAGAGGTTGGAAACTGGGTAGAAGAAGAACCACTTTAGATTGCTGATGTTGGAGACTGGTGTGCAGAAGGACTGTCACAGAGAGCAGAGGTTGGAGACTGAGTTGCAGAAAGATTATTACTGAGAGCAGAGGTTGGAACCTGAGGTGCAGAAGGATCGTTGCAGAGAGAAAAGGTTGGAGACTGGGGTGCAGAAGGCCTGATACAGAGAGCAGAGTTTGAGACTTGGGTGCAGAATACCTTTTACAGAGAACAGAGGTTGGAAACAGGGGTGCAGAAGGATTTTTACAGATAGCACAGTTTGGAGACTGGGGTGCAGAAGGATCGTTACAGAGAGCAGATGTTTCAGACTGAGGCTCAGAAGGATTGTTCCAGAAGGCAGAGGTTGACAATTCCCTTGTAGAAGTACCATTATAGAAAGAAGAGTTTGGAGACTGGGGAGCAGAAGGACCGTTGCAGAGAGCAGATGTTGGAGACTGGGGTAAAGAAGGATTGTTACAGAGAGCAGAGTTTGGAGACTGGGGTGCAGTAAGACCGTTGCAGAGAGCAGACTTTGGAGACTGAGGTGCAGAAGAATTGTTACAGAGAGCAGAGGTTGGAGACTTGGGTGCAGAAGGACCATTACAGAGAGAAAAGGTTGGAGACTGAGGTGCAGAAACACTTTTAAAGAGAGCACAGTTTGGATACTGGGGTGTAGAAGAACTGCTACAAAGAGCATAGTTTGGAGACTGGGATGAAAAATGATCTTACAGAGAGCAGAGTCTGGAGACTGGGGTGCAGAAAGACTGTTACAGAAAGCAGAGGCAGGCAACTGGGGAGCAGAAGGACCTTTACAAATAGAAGAGGTTGGAGACTGCGATACAAAAGGACTGTTACAGAGAGCAGAGGTTGGAGATTGGGTAAAAGAAGGATCCTTTCAGAGAGCAGATGTTGGAGACTAGGGTACAGAAGGACTGTTACATAGAGCAGAGTTTTGAGACTGGGGTGAAGAAGGACTGTAGAGGAGAGCAGAGGTTGGAGACTGAGTTGCAGATAGATCGTTACAGAGAGCAGAGGTTAGAGACTGGGGTGCAGAAAAACCGTTAGTGAGAGCAGAGGTTGAAGACTGAGGTGCAGAAGGACTTTTACATAGAACAGAGGTTGGAGACTGGGGTGCAGAAGGATTCTTACAGAGAGCGGAGAATGGAGACTTTGGTGCAGAAGGAGTGATACAGACAGCAGAGTTTGGAGATTGGGGTGCTGAAAAACTGTATAGAGAGCAGAGGTTGGAGACTGGGGTGCAGAAGGATTGTTACAGAGAGCAGAGGTTGGAGACTCGGGTGCAGAAGGACTGTTACAGAGAGTAGAGGTTCGAGACTGTAGTGCAGTAGAACTGTTACAGAGAGCAGAGGTTGGAGACTGAGGTGCAGAAGATTGGTACAGAGAGGAGAGGTTGGAGACTGAGGTGTAGAAGTACTGTTACAGAGAGCAGAGTTTGGGAACTGGGGTGCAGAAGGATCGTTGCAGAGAGCAGACGTTGGAACTTGAGGTGCAGAAGAATCGTTGCAGAGATCAGAGTTTGGAGACTGAGGTGCAGAAGGATCTTTACAGAGAGCAGAGGTTGGAGACTGGGGTCAAAAACAATGGTACAGAAAGAACAGTCCAGAGACTTGGGAGCAGAAGAAATGTTGCAGAGTGTAATGGTTAGAACTGGGGTGCAAAAGGACTTTTGCAGAGAACAAATTTGTAGACGGAAGTGCAGGAGAACTGATACAGAGAGAAGAGGTTTGAGACTGAGGTCCAGAAGGATTGTAACAGAGATCAGAGTGTGGAGACTGGGGTGCAGAATGAGTGTTAAGGAGAGGAGAATTTTGAGATTGGGGTGCAGAAGGACTGTTGCAGAGAGCAGAGTTTGGAGAATGAGGTGCAGAAAGACTGTTACAGAGAGCAGAGGTTGAACACTGGGGTGCAGAAGGACCGTTGCACAGAGCAGAGTTTGGAGCTTGGAGAGAAAAAGGATCATTGCAGAGAGCAGATGTTGGAGACTGGGGAGCAGAAGGACTGTTACAGAGAGAAGAGGTTGGAGAGTGAGGTGCAGAAGGATCGTTTCAAAGAGTAGAGGTTAAAGACTGGGGTGCAGAAGGACCTTTACAGATTGCAGAGGTTAGATACTGAGGTTCAGAAGGACTTTTACAGAGAAGAGAGGTTGGAGACTGGGGTGTCAAAGGATTCTTACAGAGAGCAGAGGATGGAGACTGGGGTGCAGATGGTGTGTTACAGAGAGCAGAGTTTGGAGATTGGGGTTCAGAAGAACTGATAAAGAGAGCAGAGGTTGGAGACCGTGGTGCCGACGCATCATTGCAGAGAGCAGAGGTTGAAGACTGAGGTGCAGAAAGATTGTTACAGAGAGCAGATTTTGGACACTGATGTGCAGAAGGACTGTTAAAGAGAGCAGAGCTTGGAGTATGGGTTGCAGAAGGACTGTTGCCGAGAGCAGAGTTTGGAGACTGGGGTGCAGAAAGATCGTTAGAGAAATCAGAAGTTGTAGACTGAGGGTCAGAAGGATCGCTACAGAGAGCAGAGTTTGGAAACCCAGGTGCAGAAAGATCGTTAGAGAAATCAGAAGTTGTATACTGAGGGTCAGAAGGATCGCTACAGAGAGCAGAGTTTGGAAACCCAGGTGCAGTAGGATAGTTACAGAAAGCACAGGTTGGAGACTGGTTTGCAGAAGAAATGTTGCAGAGAGCAGAGGTTGGTGACTGGGATGCAGAAGGACTTTAGCAGAGAGCAGAGGTTGGAGACTTGGGTGTAGAAGGACTGTTGCAGAGAGCAGACGTTGGATTCTGGGATGCAGAATGATCCTTGCAGAGAGCAGAACTTTGAGACTGGGGAGAAGAAGGTCCGTTGCAGAGTGATGAGGTTGGAAACTGAGGTACAGGAGGACTGTTACAGAGAGCAGAGTTTGGAGACTGGGTTGCAGAAGACCTGTTACACAGAGCAGATGTTGGAGACTTGGGTGCAGAAGGATTGTTAGAGATAGCACAGTTTGAAGACTGGGGTGTAGAAGGATAGATGTAGAGAGCAGAGGTTTCAGATTGAGGCTTAGAAAGACTGTTACAGAGAGGAGAGGTTGGAGTCTGAGGTGCAAAAGGACTTTTATAGAAATCAGAGGTTGGCAATTGGGGTGCAGATTTACCGTTACTAAGAGAAGAGTTTGAAGACTGCGATACAAAAGGACTTTTACAGAGAGCAGAGTTTCAAGACTGGGTAGAAGAAGGATCGTTGCAGAGAGCAGATGTTGGAGACTGGGGTGCAGAAGGACTGTTACAAAGAGCAGAGGTTGGAGACTGAGTTGCAGAAGGACAGTTACAAAGAGTACAGGTTGGAGACTGGGGTGCAGAAGAAATGTTGCAGAGAGTAGAGTTTGGAGACTTGGGTGCATAAGGACTGATGCAGAGAGCAGAGTTTGGATACTGAGGTGCAGAAGGATCGTTGCACAGAGCAGAGGTTGGAAACTATGGTGCAGAAGGATAGTTACACAGAGCAGAGTTTGGTTCCTGGGGTGTAAAAAGACTGCTGCAGAAAACAGAGTTTGGAGACTGAGGTGCAAAAGGACTGATACAGAGAGCAGAGGTTGGAGACTGGGGTGCAGAAGGACTGATACACAAAGCAGAGGTGGGAGACTGGGGTTCAAAAGGACCGTTACAGGGAGCAGAGTTTGGAGACTGCAGTAGAGAATCACTTTTACAGAGAGCAAAATTTGGAGACCAGTGTGCAGAAGGATTGTTACAGAAAGAAGAGTTTGGAGACTGGGGTCCAGAAGGACTGTTGCAGAGAGCAGAGTTTGGAGACTGAGGTGAAGAAGGATCATTGCAGAGAGAAGAGGTTGGAGACTGGGATGCAGAAGGCCTGTTACAGAGTGCAGAGATTGGAGACTGGGGTGCAGAAGGCCTGTTACAGAGAGCAGAGTTTGGAGACTGGGGTGCAGAAGGAATGTTACAGATAGCACAATTTCGAGAATGGGTTGCAGAAAGATCTTACAGAGAGCATTTTTGAGACTGAGGTTCAGAATGACTATTACAGAGATCAAAGTTTGGAAACTGGGGTGCAGAAGGATTGTGGCAGAGAGCAGATGTTGTATCCTGGGGTGCAGAAGGACTGTTGCAGAGAGCAGAGTTTTGAGACCGGGGTGCAGAACGATAGTTTCAGAGAGCAGAGGTTGGAGACTGGGGTGTACAAGGCCTGTTACAGAGAGCAGAGTTTGGAGACTGGGGTGCAGAAAGACTTTTACAGAGAGCAGCATTACGAGAATGCATGGCAGAAGGATCTTACAGAGAACAGAGGTTGGAGACGGAGGTGCAGAAGGACTTTTACATAGAGTAGACGGTGAAGACTGTGGTGCTAAAGAGTGTTACAGAGAGCAGAGTTTGGAAACTGGGGTGTATAAGGACTGTTGCTGTGAGCAGAGTTTGGAGCCTGGGGAGAAGAAGGATCATTGCGGAGAGCAGATGTTGGAGACTGGGGTGCAGAAGTATTTTTCAAGAGATCAGAGGTTGGAGACTGAGGTGCAGAAGGACTTTTACAGAGATCAGAATTTTGAGATGAGTTGCAGAAGGATCTTTACAGAGAGCAGAGTTTGGAGACTGTGTTGCAGAAGGACTGATACAGAGATCATATTTGGAGACTGAGGTGAAGGAGGATCGTTGCTGAGAGCAGAAGTTGGAAACCAAGGTGCATAAGGATCGTTACATAAAGAAGATTTTGGTTACTGGGGAGTAAAAGGACTGCTGCAGAGAGCAGAGGTTGGAGACTGAGGTGCAAAAGGACTGATACAGAGAGCAGATGTTGGAGACTGGGGTGCAGAAGTACTGTAGCAGAGAGCAGAGGTTGGAGACTGGGGTGCACAAGGACTGTTTCAGAGAGCAGAGTTTGGAGACTGGTTTGCAGAAGGACTGTTGCAGAGAAAAGAGTGTGGAGCCTGGGGTGCAGAAGAACCGTTGCAGAGAGCAGAGGTTGGAGACTCAGTTGCAGAAGGATTGTTACAGAGAGCAGATGTTGGAGACTGGGGTGCAGAAGGACTGTTGCACAAAGCAGAGGTTGGAGACTGAGGTTAAGAGAGATCCTTGAAGAGAGAAGAGATTGGAGACTGGGTGCAAAAGGCCTGTTACAGAGAGCAGAGTTTGGAGACAGGGGTGCAGAAGCCCTGTTACAGAGAGCAGAGTTTGTAGACTGAGGTGCAGAAGGACTGTTAAAGATAGCACAATTTTGTGACTGGGTTGCAGAAGGATATTACAGAGAACATTTTGTAGACTGAGGTTCAGAAGCACTGTTACAGAGAGCAAAGTTAGGAAACTCGGGTGCAGAAGGATTTTTGCAGAGAGCTGAGTTTTCAGACTGAGGTGCAGAAGGACTGTTTCAGAGAACAGATGTTGGATCTTGGGGTGCAGAAGGACTGTTACAGAGAGAAGAGTTTGGAGACTGGGATGCAGAAGGATCATTGCAGAGAGCACAGGTTTGAGACTGGGGTGCAGAAGGGCTGTTACAGAGAGCAGAGGTTGGAAACTGGAGTTCAGAAGGCCTGTTACAGAGAGTAGAGTTTGGAGACTGGGGTGCAGAAGGAGTGCTACAGAGAACAGAGTTTGGAGATTGGGGTGCAGAAGAACTGTTACTGACAGCAGAGGTTGGAGACAGGGGTTCAGAAAGACTGTTTCAGAGAGCAGAGTTTGAAGACTGAGGTGCAGAAGGACTGTTTCAGAGAGCAGATTTTGGAAACTGGGATGTAGACGGATCGATACAGAGAGCAGAGGTTGGAGCCTGGGGAGAAGAATGATTGTTGCAGAGAGCAGATGTTGGAGACTGTGGTGCAGAAGGACTGTTAAAGAGAGCAGAGGTTTGAGATTGAGGTGCAGAAAGATCATTTCTGAGTTCAGAGTTTTGAGACTGGGATGCAGAAGGACTCTTACAGATTGCAGAACTTGGAGACTGAGGTGCAGAATGACTTTTACAGAGAAGAGAATTTGGAGACTGGCTGCAAAAGGATGCTTACAGTGAGCAGAGAATGGAGAATGGGGTGCAGAAGAATCATTAAAGAGAGCAGATGTTGGAGAATGAGGTGCAAAAGGATCGCTACAGAGAACAGAGGTTGGAGACTGGGTTGCAGCAGGACAGTTACAGAAAGCACAGGTTGGAGACTTGGGTGCAGAAGAAATGTTGCAGAGAGCAGAGGTTGAAGACTGGGGTGCAGAAGTACTTTAGCAGAGAGCAGAGGTTGTAGACTGGGGTGCATAAGAACTGTTGCAGAGAGAAGTTGTTGGAGACTGGGATGCAGAAGGATCATTGCAGAGAACAGAGATTGGAGACTGCGGTTTTGATGGACTGTTGCAGAGAGCAGAGGTTGGAGACTGAGGTGCAGAAGAATCGATGCAGAAAGAAGAGGTTGGAGACTGGGGAGCAGAAGGCCTGTTACAGAAAGCAGAGGCTGGAGACTGGGGTGCAGAAGACCTGTTACAGAGAGCAGAGGTTGGAGACTGGGGTGCAGAAGGATTGTTACAGATAGAACAGTTTGGAGACTGGGGTGCAGAAGGATCTTATAGAGAGCATTTTGGAGACAGAGGTGCAGAAGAAGTGTTACAAGAGCAGAGGTTTAAGACTGGGGTACTGAATGATTGTTGCAGAGAGCAGCATTTTCAGACTGAGGTGCAGAAGTACTGTTGCAGAGAGCAGATGTTGGATCCTAGGTTGCAGAAGGCATATTAAAGAGAGCAGAGTTATAAGGCTGGGGTGCAGAAGGACTGTTACAGAGAGCAGAGTTTGGAGATCGGGGTGAAGAAGGACTGTTACAGAGAGAAGAGGTTGGAGACTGAGGTTTAGAAGGACTATTGCAGAGAGCAGATGTTGGAGACTGAGGTGCAGAAAGATTGTTGCAGAGAGAAGATTTTGGAGACTAGGGTGCAGAAGGCCTGTTACAGAGAACAGAGTTTGTAGACTGGGGTGAAGAAGACCTGTTACAGAGAGTAGAGGTTGGAGACTGGGGTGCAGAAGGATTGTTGCAGACAGCAGAGGTTTCAGACTGAGGCTTAGAAGGACTCATACAGACAGCAGAGTTTGGAATCTGAGGCGCAGAAGGACTGTTACAGAAAGCAGAGGTTGGCAATTAGGGTGTAGCAGGACCGTTATAGAGAGAAGCATTTGGAGACTGCAGTACAGAAAGACTGTTAGAGAGAGCAGAGTTTGGAGACTTTGGTGCAGAAAGACCATTGTAGAGAACAGATGTTGGAGACTACTTTGCAGAAGGACTGTTACAGAGAGCAGACATTGGAGACTGAGGTGAAGAAGGATTGATACAGAGAGCAGAGTTTGGAGAATGCGTTACATAAGGACCATTACAGAGAGCACAGTTTGGAGACTGAGGTGTAGAAGGACTTTTACAGAGAGCAGAGATTGGATACTGGGGTGTAGAAGGACTGTTACAGAGAAGACTGTTTGGAGAAAGTGATGCAAAAGGATCTTACAAAGAGCAGCGTCTGGAGACTGGGGTGCAGAAGGACTGTTGCAGAGAGCAGAGGTTGGAGACTGAGGTTCAGAAGGATCGTTGCAGTGAAAAAAGGTTGGGGACTGCGGTTTAGAAGACTGTTATAGAGAGCAAAGTTTCGAGATTGGGGTGCAAAAGAACTGTTACAGAGATCAGAGGTTGGACACTGGGGTGCAATAAGCTGTTACGGAGAGCAGAGGTTGGAGACTGAGGGGCAGAAGGACTGTTACAGACATCAGAGGTTTGAGACTGAGGTGCAGGATTGTTACAGAGAGAAGAGGTTTGAGACTAGGTGTAGAAGGACTGTTACAGAGTGCAGAGTTTGGAAACTGTGGTTCAGAAGGATCGTTGCAGAAAGCAGAGCTTGGAGACTGAGGTGCAGAAGGATCGATACAGAGAGCAGAGGTTGGAGACGTGGGTCAGAAAGACAGTTACAGAGAGCACAGTTTGGAGACTGGAGTGCAGAAGAAATGTTGCAGTGAACAGAGACTGGAGACTGCAGTACAGAAGTACTGTTACAAAGAGCAGAGGGTGGAGACTGGGGTGCAGAAGGAATGTCACCTAGAGCAGAGCTTGGAAACTGGGGTGAAGAAGGATGTTACAGAGAGCAGAGGCTGGAGAGTGGGGTCAGAATGGCTGTTGCAGAGAACAGACGTTGGAGAGTGGGGTGCAGAAGGATCGTTGTAGAGAGCAGAGGTTAGAAACTGAGGTGCAGAAGGATCGCTACAGAGAGCAGAGTTTGGAGACCGGGGTGCAGTAGGATAGTTACAGAGAGCACAGGTTATAGGCTGGGGTGCAGAAGAAATGTTGAAGAGAGCAGAGGTTGGAGACTGGGGTGTAGAAGGACTGTTGCAAGAGCAGACGTTGGAGACTGGGATACAGAAGGATCGTTGCAGAGAGCAGATGTTGGAGACTGGTGTGTAGAAAGGCTTTTGCAGAAAGCAGAGGTTGGAGACTGGGGTGTAGAAGGACTGTTGCAGAGAGCAGACGTTGGAGACTGGGATACAGAAGGATCATTGTAGAGAGCAAATGTTGGAGACTGGGGTACAGAATGACTGTTGGGGAGAGCAGAGTTTGGAGACTGAGTTGCAGAAGGACTGATAGAGAGAGCAGAGGTTTCAAACTGGGGTGCAGAATAACTGATAAAGAAAGTAGAGTTTGGAGACTGGAGTGCAGAAGGATTGTTACAGAGAACAGAGTTTGTAGCCTGGGGTGCAGAAGGACTGCTGCCGAGAACAGAAGTTGGATACTGGGGTGCAGAAGGGCCGTTGCAGAGAGATGAGGTTGGAGACTGAGGTGCAGAGTGACTCTTACAGAGAGCAAAGTTTGGAGAACGGGGTGGTGAAGGATCTCACAGAGAGCAGAGGTTGGAGACTAGGGTGCAGAAGGACTGTTGCAGAGAGAAGAGGTTGGAGACTGAGTTGCAGAAGAATCGTTGCAGAGAGCAGATGTGGGAGACTGGGGTGCAGAAGGACTATTACAGAGAGCAGACGTTTGAGAAAGAGGTGCATTAGAATTGTTACAGAGAGCAGAGATTGGAGACTGGGGTGCAGAAGGACAAATACAGAGAGCAAAGAACAGAGACTGAGGTGCAGAAAGACTTATACAGATAGCAGAGGTTGGAGACTGAGGTGTAGAAAGATCGTTGCAGAGAGAAGAGTTTGGAGACTGAGGTGCAGAAGGACTGTTACCGAAAGCAGAGGTTGGCAATTTTGGAGCAGATGGACCGTTACAAAGAGAAGAGGTTGAAGACTGCGATACAAAAGGACTTTTACAGAGAGCAGAGTTTGGAGACTCGGTAAAAGAAGGATCATTGCAGAGAGAAGATGTTGGAGACTGGGGTGCAGAAGGCCTGTTACAGAGAGCAGAGTTTGAAGACTGCGGTGCAGAAGGCCTTTTACAGAGAGCAGAGTTTGGAGACTGGGGTGCAGAATACTCTTACAAAGAGCAGCATTTGGAGAATGGGTTGCAGAAGGATCTTACAGAGAGCATAGGTTGGAGACTGAGGTGCAAAAAGACTTTTACAGAGAGTAGAGGGTGGAGACTGGGGTGCAGAAAAAGTGTTACAGAGAGCAGAGTTTGGAGACTGGGGTGCACAAGAACTGTTACTGAGATAAGAGTTTGGAGACAGGGGTGCAGAAGGACTGTTTCAGAGAGCAGAGTTTCGAGACTGAGGTGCAGAAGAACTGCTACAGAGAGAAGATTTTGGAAACTGGGATGTAGAAGGACCGTTGCAGAGAGCAGAGGTTGGAGCCTGGGGAAAAGAAGGATCGTTGCAGAGAGCAGATGTTGGAGAATGGGGTGCATAACGACTATTAAAGAGAGCAGAGGTTGGAGACTGTGTTTCAGAAAGATCATTTCTGAGTGCAGAGGTTTGAAACTGGGGTCCAGAAGGACTGTTATAGATTGCAGAACTTGGAGACGGAGGTGCAGAAGGACTTTTACAAAGAGGAGAAGTTGGATACTGGGGTTCAAAAGGATTCTTACAGAGAGCAGAGGATGGAGACTGGGGTGCAGAAGGATTGTTGCAGAGAGCAGAGGTTGAAAATGAGGTGCAGAAGAATCGCTACAGAGAGCAGAGGTTGGAGACTGGGATGCAGAAGGATCATTGCAGAGAGCAGAGGTTGGAGATTTCGGTTTTAGAAGGACTGTTGCAAAGAGCAGATGGTGGAGACTGAGGTGCAGAAGGATCGTTGCAGAGAGAAGAAGTTGGAGACTAGGGTGCAGAAGGACCGTTTGAGAGAGCAGATGTTTAAGACTAGGGTGCAGAGGACTTTTACAGAGAGCAGACATTGGAGACTGAGGTGAAGAAGGATTGATACAGAGAGCAAAGGTTGGAGACTGCGTTAGAGAAGAACCATTACAGAGAGAAAAGGTTGGAGTCTGAGGTGCAGGAGGACTTTTACAGAGAGCAGAGTTTTGATACTGGGGTGCAGAAGGACTGTTACTGAGAGGAGAGTTTGGAGAAAGTGATGCAAAAGGATATTACAAAGAGCAGAGTCTGGAGACTGGGGTGCAGTAAGCCTGTTACAGAGAGCAGAGGTTGGAGACTGAGAGGCAGAAAGACTGTTACAGAGATCAGAGGTTGGAGACTGAGGTGCAGGAGGATTGTTACAGAGAGAAGAGGTTGGAGACTAGATGTAGAAGGACTGTTACAGAGTGCAGAGTTTGGAAACTGTGGTTCAGAAGGATCGTTGCAGAAAGCAGAGCTTGGAGACTGAGGTGCAGAAAAATCGTTACAGAGAGCAGAGGTTGGAGACTGGGGTCAGAAAGACAGTTACAGAGAGCACAGTTTGGAGACTGGGGTGCAGAAGAAATGTTGCAGTGACCAGAGATTGAAGACTGTGGTACAGAAGTACTGTTACAAAGAGCAGAGGGTGGAGACTATGGTGCAGAAGGAATGTCACCTAGAGAAGAGCTTAGAAAATGGGGTGAAGAAGGATGTTACAGAGAGCAGAGGCTGGAGAGTGGGGTAAGAATGACTGTTGCTGAGAACAGGCTTTGGAGAGTGGGGTGCAGAAGGATCGTTTCAGAGAGCAGAGGTTGGAAACTGAGGTTCAGAAGGATCGCTACAGAGAGCAGAGTTTGGAGACAGGGGTGCAGTAGGATAGTTACAGAGAGCACAGGTTAGAGACTGGGGTGCAGAAGAAATGTTGAAGAGAGCAGAGGTTGGAGACTGTTTTGCAGAAGGACTGTAGCAGAGAGCAGAGGTTGGAGACTGGGATGTAGAAGGACTGTTGCAGAGAGCAGACGTTGGAGACTGGGATGCAAAAGGATCGGTGCAGAGGGCAGATGTTGGAGACTGGTGTGTAGAAGGACTTTTGCACAGAGCAGAAGTTTGATACTGGGGTGCAGAAGGACTGTTGCGGAGAGCATAGTTTGGAGACTGAGGTTCAGAAGGACTGATACAGAGAGCAGAGGTTTCAGACTGGGGTGCAGAATAACTGATACGGAAAGTAGAGTTCGGAGACTGGGGTGCAAAAGGATTGTTACAGAGAGCAGAGTTTGTACCCTGGGGTTCAGAAGGACTGCTGCAGAGAATAGAGTTTGGATACTGGGGTGCAGAAGGGCCGTTGCAGAGAGATGAGGTTGGAGACTGAGGTGCAGAATGACTGTTACAGAGAGCAAAGTTTAAAGAACGGGGTGGAGAAGGATCTCACATAGAGCAGAGGTTGGAGACTGGGGTGCAGAAGGACTGTTGCAGAGAGCAGAGGTTGGAGAATGAGGTGTAGAAAGATCATTGCAGAGAGAATAGTTTGGAGACTGAGGCGCAGAACGACTGTTACCGAGAGCAGAGGTTAAAAATTGGGGAGCAGATGGACCGTTACAATGAGACGAGATTGAAGACTGCAATACAAAAGGACTTTTACAGAGAGCAGAGTTTGGAGACTGGGTAGAAGAAGGATCATTGCAGAGAGAAGATGTTGGAGACTGGGGTGCAGAAAGCCTTTTACAGAGAGCAGAGTTTTAAGACTGCGGTTCAGAAGGCCTGTTACAGAGAGCAGAGTTTGAAGACTGGGATGCAGAAGACTCTTAAAGAGAGCAGCGGTTTGGAGAATGGGTTGCAGAAAGATCTTACAGAGAGCAGAGGTTAGAGACTGAGGTGAAGAAGGACTTTTACAGAGAGTACATGGTGGAGACTGGGGTGCAAAAGGAGTGTTACACAGAGCAGTGTTTGAAGATTGGGGTGCACAGGAACTGTTATTGAGAGCAGAGTTAGGAGTCAGGGGTGCAGAAGGACTGTTTCAGAGAGCAGAGTTTCGAGACTGAGGTGCAGAAGGACTGCTACAGAGAGAAGATTTTGGAAACTGGAATGTAGAAGGACCGTTGATGAGAGCAGAGGGTGAAGCCTGGGGAGAAGGAGAATCGTTGCAGAGAGAAGATGTTGGAGACTGGGGTGCATAAGGACTATTAAAGAGAGCACAGGTTGGAGACTGTGTTTCAGAAAGATGATTTCTGAGTGCAGAGGTTTGAGACTGCGGTGCAGAAGGACTGTAATAGATTGCAGAATTTGGAGACTGAGGTGCAGAAGGACTTATACAAAGATCAGAAGTTGGAGACTGGGGTGCAAAAGGATTCTTACAGAGAGAAGAGGATGAAGACTGGGGTGCAGAAGGATCGCTGCAGAAAGCAGAGTTTGAAAATGAGGTGCAGAAGGATCGCTACAGAGAGCAGAGGTTGGAGATTTGGGTGCAGCAGGAAAGTTACAGAGAGCACAGGTTGGAGACTTGGGTGCAGAAGAAATGCTGCAGAGAGCAGAGGTTGGAGACTGGGGTGCAGAAGTACTAAAGCAGAGAGCACAGGTTGTAGACTGGGGTGCAGAAGGACTGTTGCAGAGAGCAGTTGTTTGGGACTGGGATGCAGAAGGATCATTGCAGAGAGCAGAGGTTGGAGACTGGGATTCAGAAAGATCGTTGCAAAGAGCAGATGTTGGATACTGGGGTATAAGACGTTTGCTGAGAGCAGAGGTTGGAGGCTGGGGTGCAGACGGACTATTGCAGAGAGCAGAGATTTGAGACTGAGTTTCAGAAGGACTGTTATAGAGAGCAGAGATTTTAGACTGGGGTGCAGAATAACTGATACAGAAAGTAGAGTTTGGAGACTGGAGTGCAGAAGGACTGTTGCAGAGAGCAGATGTTGGAGACTGAAGTGAAGAATGATCGTTGCAGAGAGAAGAGCTTGGAGACTGTGGTGCAGAAGGCCTGTTACAGAGAGCAGAGATTGGAGACTGATGTGCAGAACGCCTGTAACATAGAGCAGAGTTTGGAGACTGGGGTGCAGAAGGACTGTTAAAGGTAGCACAATTTCGCGACTGGGCTGCAGAAGGATCTTACAGAGAGCATTTTGTAGACTGAGGTTCAAAAGGACTGTTACGTACAGCAAAGTTTGGAAACTCGGGTGCAAAATGATTTTTGAAGAGAGCCGTGTTTTCAGTCTGAGGTGCAGAAGGACTATTTCAGAGAGCAGATGTTGGATCTTGGGGTTCAGAAGGACTGAAACACAGAGCAGAGTTTTGAGACTGGGGTGCAGACGGATTGTGGCAGAGAGCACAGGTTGGAGACTGGGGTGCAGAAGGCCTGTTACAGAGAGCAGAGTTTGAAGACTGGGGTGCATAAGGCCTGTTACAGAAAGCAGAGTTTGGGGACTGGGGTGCAGAAGACTTTTACAGAGAGCAGCGTTTGGAGAATGGGTTGCAGAAGGATCTTACAGAGAGCAGAGTTTGAAGACTGAGGTACACAAGGACTTTTACAGAGAGTAGGGGGTGGAGACTGGGGTGCAGAAGGAGTGTTACAGATAGTAGAATTTGGAGATTGGGGTGCAAAAGAACTGCTACTGATGGCAGAGTTTGGAGACAGGGGTGCACAATGACTGATACAGAGATCAGAGGTTGGAGACTGGGGTGCAGAAATTTCGATGCAGAGAGCAGAGGTTGGAAACTAAGATGCAGAAGGATTGTTACACAGAGCAGATTTTGGTTACTGCGGTGTAAAAGGAATGCTGTAGAGAGCAGAGGTTGGAGACTGAGGTGTAAAAGGACTGATACAGAGAGCAGATGTTGGAGACTGCGGTGCAGAAGTACTTTAGCAGAGAGTAGAGTTTGGAGACTGGGATGTAGAAGGACTGTTGTAGAGAGCAGAGGTTGGAGACTGGGGTGCAGAAGGACTGTTACCAAAAGCATTGTGTGCAGACTGGGGTGCCGAAGGACTGTTACAGATAGCTCAATTTCGAGACTGGGTTGCAGAAGGATCTTACAGAAAGCATTTTGTAGACTGAGGCTCAGAAGAACTGTTACAGAGAGCAAAGTTTGGAAACTCGGGTGCAGAAGGATTTTTGCAGAGAGCCGAGTTTTCAGACTGAGGTGCAGAAGGACTATTTCAGAGAGCAGATGTTAGATCCTGGGTAGCAGAAAGACTGTAACAGAGAGCAGAGTTTGGTGACTGGGGTGCAGAAGGATCGTTGCAGAGAGCACAGGTTGGAGATTGGGGTGCAGAAGGCCTGTTACGGAGAGCAGAGTTTGAAGACTGGGGTGCAGAAGCACTGTTTCAGAGAGCAGAGTTTGGAGACTGAGGTGCAGAAGGACTGTTACAGAGAGCATATTTTGGAAACTAGGATGTAGAAGGACCATTGCAGAGAGCAGAGTTAGGAGTCTGGGGATAAGAAGGATCTTTGCATAGAGCAGATGTTGGAGACTGGGTGCAGAAGGACTATTAAAGAGAGCAGAGGTTAAAGACTAAGGTGCAGAAAGATCATTTCTGAGTGCAGAGTTTTTAGACTGGGGTGCAGAAGGACTGTTACAGATTGCAGAACTTGGAGACTTAAGTGCAGAAGGACATTTACAGAGAGGAGAGGTTGGAGACTGGAGTGCAAAAAAATTCTTACAGAGAGCAGAGGATTGAGACTGGGGTGCAGAAGGATCGTTGCAGAGAGCAGAAGTTGGAGAATGAGGTGCAGAAGGCCTGTTACGGAGAGCAGAGTATGGAGAAAGTTTCCAGAAGGACTGTTACAGATCACAGAGTTTGGAGACTGAGTTTAAGAAGGATCTAACAGAGACCAGATGTTGGGGATCCAGGTGCAGAAGGACTGTTATAGAGAGTAGTGGTTGGAGACTGAGGTGCAAAAGAATCGTAGCAGAGAACAGCGTTTTAAGACTGAGGTGCAGAAGGACTGTTGCAGAGACCACAGGTTAGAGACTGGGGTGTAGAAGGATTGTTTCAGAGAGCAGATGTTGGAGACTGAGGTGCATAATTATTGTTACAGAGAGCAGAGTTTGGAGACTGGGTTGCAGAAGTACTGTTACAGCAAGCAACATTTGGAAACTGGTGTGCAGAAGGATGTTGCAGAGAGCAGAGGTTGGAGAATGGGGGCAGGAAAGCTGTTGTAGAGAGCAGGTGTTAAAGACTGGGGTCCAGAAAAATCCTTGCAGAGAGTAGAGGTTGGAGACTGCCCTGCAGAAGGCCTCTTAAAGAGAGCAGAGTTTGGAGACTGGTGTGCACAAGGCCTGTTACAGAGAGCAGAGGTTGGAGACTGGGGTTCAGAAAGACTGTTACAGAGAGCAGAGTTTGCAAACTGGGTTTCAGAAGGGTCTTACAGATAGATAAGGTTGGAGACTGAGGTACAGAAGCACTGTTGCAGAGAGCAGACGTTGGAGACTAAGGTGAAGAAGGATCGTTTGGGCGAGCAGAGTATAGAGACTGGGGTGTAGATGGACTGTTGCAGAGAGCAGAGGTTAAAGTCTGGAATGTAGAAGGACTGTTTCAGAGAGCAGATGTTGGAGACTTGTGTGCAGAATGACTGTTTCATAGAGCAAAGATTAAAGACTGAGGTACAGAAGGACTCTTACAGAGAGCAGAGTTTGGAGACTGGGCTGCAGATGGATTATTGCAGAGAGCAGAGATTTCAGACTGAGGTACAGAAAAACTTTTGCAGAGAAAAGATGTTGGAGACTGGGGTTCACAAGAACTGTTGCAGACAGCAGAGGCTGGAGACTGGTGTGCAGAATGATCTTTGCAGAGAGCAGAGGTTAGAGAATGAGGTGCAGAAGGATCCTTGCAGAAAGCACAAGTTGGAGACTGGAGTGCAGAAGGAATGTTGTAGAGAGCAGTATTTGGAGCCTTGGGTGGAGGACTGTTGCAGAAAGCAGAGGTTGGAGACTGAGGTGCAGAAAGACTGTTACATTGAGCAGAGGTTGGAGACTGGGGTGCAGAAGGACTGATAGAGAAAGCAGATGTTGGAGACTAAGGTGCAGAAGAACCGTTACAGAGGGCAATGTTTGGAGAATCCAGTACAGAAGGACAGTTACAGCGAGCAGAGTTTTGAGACTGGTGTGCAGATAGATCTTAGAGAGAGCAGATGTTGGAGACTGGGGTGCAAAAGGACTGTTTTAGAGAGCAGAGTTTGGAGACTGAGGTACAGAAGGACTGTTACTAAGAGCAGAGGTTGGAGACTGCTTGCAGAAGGATTATTGCAAAGAGCAGAGATTTCAGACTGAGGTACACAAGAACTGTTGCAGAGAGCAGATGTTGTAGATTGGGTTACTCAAGGACTGTTACAGCGAGCACAGGTATGAGACTGGGGTGCAGAACGATTGTTGCAGAGAGCAGAGGTTGGAGACTGGGGTGCAGATGGACTGACACAGAGAGCAGTGTTTGGAGACTGAGGTGCAGAAGGTCTGTTACAGAGAGCAGAGTTTGGACACTGGGGTAATGAAGGACTGTTACAGAGAGCAAAGTTTGGAGACTAAGTTGCAGAAGGATCTTACAGACAGCAGAGGTTGGAGACTGAAGTGCAGAAGCACTGTTACAGAGAGTGGAGGTTGGAGACTGAGGTGCAGAAGGACAGTTGCAGAGAGCAGAGGTTGGAGACTGAGGTGCAGAAAAACTGTTGCAGAGAGCAGGGGTTTTAGACTGGGATGTAGAAGGACTGTTGCAGAGAGTAGACGTTGGAGATTGGGGTTCAGAAGGACTGTAGCAGAGAGCAGACTTGGAGACTAAGGTGCAGAAGTACCGTTACACAGAGCAGAGGTTGGAGATTGGGGTGCAGAAGGACTAATACAGAAAGCAGAGGTTCGATGCTCAGGTGCAGAAGTACCCTTAGAGAGAGCAGAGGTTGGAGAATGCAGTACAGATGGACTATTACAGAGAGCAGAGTTTGCAGACCGGGGTGGAGAATGACTGTTGCAGAGAGCAGATGTTGGAGACTGGGGTGCAAAAGGACTGTTGCAGAGAGCAGAGGATGGAGACTGTGGTGCAGAAGGACTGTTGCAGAGAGCAGACGTTGCAGACTGAGTTGCAGAAGGACTGTTACAGAGGGCAGATTTTGGAGACTGTGGTGCAAAACGACTGATACAGAAAGCAGATGTTGGGTACTGGGGTGCATAAGGATCCTAACGGAGAAGATAGGTTGCAGACTGTGGTACAGAAGGACTGTTACAGAGAGCAGAGGTTGGAGACTGGGGTGCAGAAGAACTGATGTAGAGAACAGATGTTGGAGACTGGGGTTCAAAAGTATCGTTTGGGCGAGCAAAGAAAGGAGACTGGAGTGTAGAAGGACTGTTGCAGAGAGCAGAGTATGGAGACACTGGTGTAGAAGGACTATTGCATAGAGCAGAGGTTGAAGACTAAGGTGTCGAAGGACTGTTTCTGAGAGCAGATTTTGAAGACTTGGAATTAGAAGGACTGTTGCATAGAGCAAAGATTGGAGACAGAGGTACAGAGGGACTGTTACAGAGAGTAGAGGTTGGAGACTGGGGGTCAGATTGATTATTGCAGAGAGCAAAGTTTTCAGACTGAGGTACATAAAAACTGTTGCAGAGAGCAGATGTTGGAGACTGGGGTTCACAAGGACTATTGCAGCGAGCAGAGTTTTGAGACTGTGGTGCCAAAGGATCTTTGCATAGAGCAGAGTTTGGAGACTGAGGTGCAGAAAGATCATTGAGTAGAGCAGAGGTTTAAGACTGGGGTGCAGAAGGATCATTACAGAGAGCAGAATTTTGAGACTGGCGTGCAGAAGGAATGCTGCAGAGAGCAGAGGTTGGAGACTTGGGTGCAGAAGGACTGTTTCAGAAAGCAGAGGTTGGAGACTGAGTTGCAGAAAGACTTTTACATTGAGCAGAGGTTGGAGACTGGGGTGCAGAATGACTGATAGAGAAAGCAGATGTTGGAGACTGGGGTGCAGAAGGACCTATACAGAGGGCAATGTTTGGAGAATCCGGTACAGAAGGACAGTTACAGCGAGCAGAGTTTGGAGACTGGTGTGCAGAAAGATCTTAGAGAGAGCAGATGTTGGAGACTTGGGTGCAAAAGGACTGTTGTAGAGAGCAGAGTTTGGACTGGGTTGCAGAATATCGTTGCAGAGAGTCGAAGTTGTAGACTGGGTTTCGGAAGGCCTCGTACAGAAAGCAGAGTTTTGAGACAGCGATACAGAAGGCCTGTTACAGAGAGCAGAGTTGAGAGACTGGGTGCAGAAAGACTGTTACAGAAAGCAGAGTTTGAATACTGGGTTTCTGAAGGGTCTTACAGAGAGCAGATTTTAAAGACTGAGGTACAGAAGGACTGTTACTAAGAGCAGAGGTTGGAGACTGCATGCAGAAGGATTATTGCAGAGAGGAGAGATTTCAGACTGAGGTACAGAAGGACTGTTACAAAGAGCAAAATTTGGAGACTGAGGTGCAGATGGATTATTACAGAGAGCAGAGTTTTCAGACTGAGGTACAGAACAACTGTTTTAGAAAGCAGGTGTTGGAGACTTGGGTTCACAAGGACTGTTGCAGCTAGCAGAGGTTTGAGACTGTGGTGCAGAAAGATCGTTGCAGAGAGCAGAGGTTGGAGAATGAGGTGCAGAAGGATCGTTGCAAAGAGCAGAGGTTGGAGACTGGTGTGCAGACGGACTTTTACTGAGAGCAATGGTTTGATACTGGGGTGCAGAAGGAATGTTGCACAGAGCAGAGGTTGGAGACTGAGGTTCAGAAAGACTGTTTCTGATAGTAGAGTTAGGAGATTGGCGTGCAGAAGGACTGTTGCAGAGAGCAGTGGTTTTAGACTGCAATGTAGAAGGACCTTTGCAAAGAGTAGAGTTTGAAAATTGGGGTAAAGGAGGAGTGTAGCAGAGAGCAGAGGTTGGAGACTAAGGTGCAGAAGAATGGTTGCAGAGAGCAGAGGTTCGAGACTGGGGTGTAGAAGGACTAACAGAAGAATTTTTGCATAGAGCAGAGATTGAAGATTGAGGTACAGAAGGACTATTACAGAGAGCAGAGGTTGGAGACTGGGTTGCAGATGGAGGAATACAGAGAGCGGAGTATTCAGACTGTGGTTCAGAAGAACTGTTGTACAAAGCAGATGTTGGAGACTGGGGTTCACAAGGACATTTGCAGAGAGCAGAGGTTTGAGCCTGGGGTGCAGAAGGATCGTTGCAGAGAGCAGAGGTTGGAGACTGAGGTGCGGAAGGATCGATGTATAGAGCAGAGGTTCGAGAATAGCGTGCAGAAGGATTGTTACAGAGAGCAGAGTTTGGAGACTGGGGTGAAAAAGAACTTTTACAGAGAGCACAGGTTGGAGACTTGGGTGCAGAAGAAATATTGCCGAGAGCAGAGTTTTGAGATTTGTTTGCGGAAGGACTGTTGCAGAAAGCAGAGGTTGGAGACTAAGGTGCAGAAGGACTGTTATAGAGAGCAGAGGTTGAAGACTGGGTTGCAGAATGACTGTTACAGAGAGCGGAGGTTCGAGACTGACGTGCAGAAGAATCGTTACAGAGAGCAGAGGTTGAAGACTGGGGTGCAGACGGACTTTTACAGAGAGCAATGGTTTGATACTGGGGTGCAGAAGGAATGTTGCAGAGAAAAGAGGTTGGAGACTGAGGTTCAGAAAGACTGTTGCTGAGAGTAGAGGTAGGAGATTGGCATGCAGAAAGAGTGTTGCAGAGAGGAGAGGTTTTAGACTGCAATGTTGAAGGACTGTTGCAGAGAGTAGAGTTTGGAAATTGGGGTCCAGAAGAAGTGTAGCAGAGAGCAGAGGTTGGAGACTAAGGTGCAGAAGAATCGTTGCAGAGAGCAGAGGTTCGAGACTGGGGTGTAGAAGGACTGTTTAAGAGAGCAGATGCTAGAGACTTGTGCACAGAAGGATTTTTGCATAGAGCAGAGATTGGAGATTGAGGTACAAAAGGTCTATGACAGAGAGCAAAGGTTGGAGACTGGGTTGCAGATGGAGGATTACAGAGAGCGGAGTTTTCAGACTGTGGTTCAGAAGAACTGTTGTACAAAGCAGATGTTGGAGACTGGGGTTCACAAGGACATTTGCAGAGAGAAGAGGTTTGAGACTGGGGTGCAGAAGGATCGTTGCAGAGAGCAGAGGATGGAGACTGAGGTGTAGAAGAATCATTGCAGAGATCAGAGGTTCGAGACTGGGGTGAAGAAGGATCGTTACAGAGAGCACAGTTTGGAGACTGGGGTGCAGAAGGACTTTTACAGAGAGTACAGTTTGGAAACTGGGGTACAGAAAGAATGTTGCGAGTGCAGAGGTTGGAGACTTGGGTGAAGAAAAACTGTTGCAGAAAGCAAAGTTTGGAGATTTAGGTGCAGAAGGACTGTTGCAGAGAGCAGAGGTTAAAGACTGGGATGCAGAAGGACAGTTACAGTTAGCAGACTTTGGAGACTGGTTTTCAGAACGATCTTACAGAGAAAAGAGTTTGGAGACTGTGGTGCAGAAGGACTGTTACAGAGAGCGGATGTTTGAGACTAGGTTGCAGAATGATCATTACAGAGAGCAGAAGGTTCCAGAAGGACTGTTACAGCGAGCAGAGGTTGGAAACTGGTGTGCAGAAGGATCTTACAGAGAGCAGAGGTAGGAGACGGAGGTGCATAAGGACTGCTTTAGAGAGAAGAGGTAAAAGACTGGGGTGCAGAAGGATCTTTGCAGAGAGTAGAGGTTGGAGACTGGGAGGCAGAAGGCCTCTTACAGAGAGCAGAGTTTGAAGACTGGGGTGCAGAAGGACTGTTACAGAGAGCAGAGTTTTCAGACTGGGTTTCAGAAGGGTCTTACAGAGAGCAGAGGTAGGAGACAGAGGTACAGAAAGACTGTTACAGAGAGCAGAGGTTGGAGACTGGGGTGCAGAGGGATTGTTGCAGAGAGCAGATTTTTCAGACTGAAGTATAGAAGGACTGTTGCAGAGAGCAGAGGTTAGAGAATGGGGTGCAGAAGTAAGGTTGCAGAGTTCAGAGATTTAAACAAAGGTGCAGAAAGACTGTTACAGAAAGCAGAGGTTGGAATCCGTGGTTCAGAAGGACTTATACGAAAAGCAGAGGTTTGAGACTGGGGTGCAGAAGGACTGTTACAGAGAGCAGAGGTTTGAAACTGGAAATCAGAAGGACTGTTGCAGGGAACAGATGTTGTAGACTGGGTTGCATCAGGACCGTTGAGAAAAGCAGAGGTTGTAGACTGGGTTGGAAAGAATGTTACAGAGAGCAGAGTTTGAAAACTGGGGTGCAGAAGGACCTTACAGACAACAGAGGTCGGAGACTGTGGTGCAGAAAAAGTGTTAAAGAGAGGAGACTTTGGAGACTGGGGAGCAGAAGGTTTGTTGCAGAGAGAAGATGTTGGAGACTGGGGTGCATAAAGATCATTGCAGAGAGCAGAGGTTTGAGACAGGGGTGCAGAAGGATGGTTGCAGAGAGCAGAGATTGGAGACTGAGATACAGAAGGATTGTTACACAGAGCAGACGTTGGAAACTAGGGTGAAGAATTATGATACAGAAAGCATAGGTGTGAGACTGGGGTGCAGAAGGACCAATACAGAGAGCAGAGTTTGGAGTCTGGGGTGCATAAGGCCTGTTACAGAAAGCAGAGTTTGGAGACTGGGGTGCAGAAGGCCTGGTAAATAGATAAGAGGTTGAAGACTGTTGTGTAGAAGGACTGATATAGAAAACAAAGTTAGGAGACTGGGTGGCAGAAAGATCTTACAGAGAGCAGAGTATGGAGAATAAGGTGCAGAGGACTGTTACAGAGAGCAGTGGTTGAAGACTGGGGTTCAGATGGATCATGTAAAGAGAAGAGATTTCAGACTGAGGTGAAGATCGACTGTTACAGAGATCAGAGGTTGGAGACTGAGGTGCAGAAGGACTGTTACAGGGAGCAAATTTGGAGACTGTGTTGCACAAGGATCTTACATAGAGCAGAGTCTGGAGACTGAGGTGCATTAGGACTGTTATAGAGAGCAGATGTTGAAGTCTGGGGTGCAGACGGATTGTGGCAGAAAGCAAAATTTTCAGACTGAGGTGCAGAAGGACTTTTGCAGAGAGCCGATATTGGAGACTGGGGTTTACAAGTTTCGTTGCAGAGAGCAGAAGTTGGAGACTGCAGTACAGAAGGGCTGTTGCAGAGAGCAGAGGTTTGAGACTAGGGTACAAAAGAACTTTTTCACAGAGCAGATGTTGGATACTGTTTTTCAGAAGGACTGTTTCAGAGATCAGAAGTTGAAGAATGGGTTGCAGAAGGACTTTTGCAGAGAGCAAAGGTTAGAGACTGAGGTTCAGATGGACGGACAAAGAAAGCAGAGGTTGGAGACTGGCGTGCAAAAGGACCTTTACAGAGAGCAGAGTTTGAAGACTGTGGTACAGAAAGACTTTTACAGAGAGCATTGTTTGAAGACTGGGGAGCGGAAGGACAGTTGCAGAAAGCAGAGGTTGGAGAATGGGGTGGAGAAGGAATGTTACAGAAAGCAGATTTCAGAAACTGTGGTCAGAAGGATCTTTCAGAGAGCAGAGGTTGGAGACTGGGGTGCAGAAGGATTGTAACACAGAGCAGACGTTGGAAACTGGGGTGAAGAATTATGATACAGAAAGCTGAGGTGTGAGACTGGGGTGCAAAAGGACCGTTACAGAGAGCAGAGGTTGCAGACTGGCGTGCAGAAGGACTGTTTCAAAAAGCAGAGTTTAGAGACTGGGGTGAATAAGGCTTGCTACAGAGAGCAGAGGTTTGAGACTGGGTTGCAGAAGGACTGTTATAGAGAGCAGAGTTTTGAGGCTGGTTTGAAGAAGGATCTTACAGAGAGCAGTGGTTGGTGACTGTGGTGAAAAACTAATGTTACACAGAGCAGTGATTAGAGACTGGGTTGCAGAAGGATCGTGCAGAGAGCAGAGGTTTCAGACTGAGATGCAGAAGGACTGAAACAGAGAGAAGAGGTTGGAGACTGAGTTGCAGCAGTACTGTTACAGAGAGAAGAGTTTGGTGACTGAAGTGCAGTAGGACTGTTACAGAAAGCAGAGGTTGGAAATTGGGGTACAGAGGGACCTTTACAGAGAGCAAAGGTTAAAGACTGTGGTATAGAAAGACTGTAACAGAGAGCAGAGGTTTGAGAATACAGGTGCAGAAGGACTGTTACAGAGAGCAGAGGTTGGAGACTGGGGTGCAGAAGGATTGTTACAGAGAGCAGAGTTTAAAGACTGGGGTCAAGAAGGACAGTTACAGGTAGCAGACGTTGAAGACTGGTTTTCAGAACGATCTTACAGAGAAAAGAGTGTGGAGACTGCGGTGCAGAAGGACTGTTACAGAGAGCGGATGTTGGAGACTAGGTTGCAGAATTATCATTACAGATAGCAGAGGTAAGAGACTGGGGTGCAGACGGACTTTTACAGAGAGCATAGGTTTGATACTGGGTGCAGAAAGAATGTGGCAGAGAGCAGAGTTTGGAGACTGGGGTTCAGAAGGACTGTTGCTGAAAGCAGAGGTTGGAGACTGAGGTGCAGAAGGACTGTTACAAAGAGCAGAGGTTGGATACTGGGTTGCAGAAGGACTGACAAAGAAAGCAGATGTTGGAGACTGGGAAGCAGAAGGACCGTTACAGAGAGCAGAGGTTGGAGACTCTGGTACAGAAGAACTGTTACAGAGAGCAGAATATGGAGACTGGGGTGTAGAAGCACTGTTGCAGAGAATAGAGTTTGGAGATAGGTTCCAGAAGGACTGTTACACCGAGCAGGGTTTGGAGACTGGTGTGCAGAAGGATCTTACAGAGAGCAGAGGTAGGAGACTGGGGTGCATAAGGACTGTTTTAGAGAGAAGAGGTAGGAGACTAGGTTGCAGAAGGATCGTTGCAGAGAGTAGAGGTTGGAGACTGGGGTGCAGAAGGCCTATAAAGAGAGCAGAGGTTGGAGACTTGGGTGCAGAAGGACTGTTACAGAGAGCAGAGTTTTCAGACTGGGTTTCAGAAGGGTCTTACAGAGAGCAGAGGTAGGAGACAGAGGTACAGAAAGACTGTTAAAGAGAACAGAGGTTCTAGACTGGGGTACAGAGGGATTGTTGCAGAGAGCAGATTTATCAGACTGAGGAACAGAAGGACTGTTGCAGAGAGCAGAGGTTAGAGAATGGGGAGCAGAAGGACTGATACAGAGAGCAGAGGTCAGAGAATGGGGTGCAGGAGTAAGATTGCAGAGTTCAGAGGTTTGAGACAAAGGTGCAGAAGGACTGTTACAGAAAGCAGAGGATAGAATCCGTGGTTCAGAAGGACTCATACAGAAAGCAGAGGTTTGAGACTGCGGTGCAGAAGGACCATTAGAGAGAGCAGAGTTTGGAGACTGCAGTACAGAAGGACTGTTACTGAGAGCAGAGGTTTGTGACTGGAAAGTAGAAGGACTGTTGCAGGGAACAGATGTTGTAGACTGGGTTGCAGCAGGACAGTTGAGGAAAGCAGAGGTTGTAGAAAGGGTTGGAGAAGAATGTTACAGAGAGCAGAGTTTGAAAACTGGGGTGCAGAAGGACTGTTACAGAGAGCAGAGTTTGGAGATCGGGGTGAAGAAGGACTGTTACAGAGAGAAGAGGTTGGAGACTGAGGTTTAGAAGGACTATTGCAGAGAGCAGATGTTGGAGACTGAGGTGCAGAAAGATTGTTGCAGAGAGAAGATTTTGGAGACTAGGGTGCAGAAGGCCTGTTACAGAGAACAGAGTTTGTAGACTGGGGTGAAGAAGACCTGTTACAGAGAGTAGAGGTTGGAGACTGGGGTGCAGAAGGATTGTTGCAGACAGCAGAGGTTTCAGACTGAGGCTTAGAAGGACTCATACAGACAGCAGAGTTTGGAATCTGAGGCGCAGAAGGACTGTTACAGAAAGCAGAGGTTGGCAATTAGGGTGTAGCAGGACCGTTATAGAGAGAAGCATTTGGAGACTGCAGTACAGAAAGACTGTTAGAGAGAGCAGAGTTTGGAGACTTTGGTGCAGAAAGACCATTGTAGAGAACAGATGTTGGAGACTACTTTGCAGAAGGACTGTTACAGAGAGCAGACATTGGAGACTGAGGTGAAGAAGGATTGATACAGAGAGCAGAGTTTGGAGAATGCGTTACATAAGGACCATTACAGAGAGCACAGTTTGGAGACTGAGGTGTAGAAGGACTTTTACAGAGAGCAGAGATTGGATACTGGGGTGTAGAAGGACTGTTACAGAGAAGACTGTTTGGAGAAAGTGATGCAAAAGGATCTTACAAAGAGCAGCGTCTGGAGACTGGGGTGCAGAAGGACTGTTGCAGAGAGCAGAGGTTGGAGACTGAGGTTCAGAAGGATCGTTGCAGTGAAAAAAGGTTGGGGACTGCGGTTTAGAAGACTGTTATAGAGAGCAAAGTTTCGAGATTGGGGTGCAAAAGAACTGTTACAGAGATCAGAGGTTGGACACTGGGGTGCAATAAGCTGTTACGGAGAGCAGAGGTTGGAGACTGAGGGGCAGAAGGACTGTTACAGACATCAGAGGTTTGAGACTGAGGTGCAGGATTGTTACAGAGAGAAGAGGTTTGAGACTAGGTGTAGAAGGACTGTTACAGAGTGCAGAGTTTGGAAACTGTGGTTCAGAAGGATCGTTGCAGAAAGCAGAGCTTGGAGACTGAGGTGCAGAAGGATCGATACAGAGAGCAGAGGTTGGAGACGTGGGTCAGAAAGACAGTTACAGAGAGCACAGTTTGGAGACTGGAGTGCAGAAGAAATGTTGCAGTGAACAGAGACTGGAGACTGCAGTACAGAAGTACTGTTACAAAGAGCAGAGGGTGGAGACTGGGGTGCAGAAGGAATGTCACCTAGAGCAGAGCTTGGAAACTGGGGTGAAGAAGGATGTTACAGAGAGCAGAGGCTGGAGAGTGGGGTCAGAATGGCTGTTGCAGAGAACAGACGTTGGAGAGTGGGGTGCAGAAGGATCGTTGTAGAGAGCAGAGGTTAGAAACTGAGGTGCAGAAGGATCGCTACAGAGAGCAGAGTTTGGAGACCGGGGTGCAGTAGGATAGTTACAGAGAGCACAGGTTATAGGCTGGGGTGCAGAAGAAATGTTGAAGAGAGCAGAGGTTGGAGACTGGGGTGTAGAAGGACTGTTGGCAAGAGCAGACGTTGGAGACTGGGATACAGAAGGATCGTTGCAGAGAGCAGATGTTGGAGACTGGTGTGTAGGAAAGGCTTTTGCAGAAAGCAGAGGTTGGAGACTGGGGTGTAGAAGGACTGTTGCAGAGAGGCAGACGTTGGAGACTGGGATACAGAAGGATCATTGTAGAGAGCAAATGTTGGAGACTGGGGTACAGAATGACTGTTGGGAGAGCAGAGTTTGGAGACTGAGTTGCAGAAGGACTGATAGAGAGAGCAGAGGTTTCAAACTGGGGTGCAGAATAACTGATAAAGAAAGTAGAGTTTGGAGACTGGAGTGCAGAAGGATTGTTACAGAGAACAGAGTTTGTAGCCTGGGTGCAGAAGGACTGCTGCCGAGAACAGAAGTTGGATACTGGGGTGCAGAAGGGCCGTTGCAGAGAGACTGAGGTTGGAGACTGAGGTGCAGAGTGACTCTTACAGAGAGCAAAGTTTGGAGAACGGGGTGGTGAAGGATCTCACAGAGAGCAGAGGTTGGAGACTAGGGTGCAGAAGGACTGTTGCAGAGAGAAGAGGTTGGAGACTGAGTTGCAGAAGAATCGTTGCAGAGAGCAGATGTGGGAGACTGGGGGTGCAGAAGGACTATTACAGAGAGCAGACGTTTGAGAAAGAGGTGCAGTAGAATTGTTACAGAGAGCAGAGATTGGAGACTGGGGGTGCAGAAGGACAAATACAGAGAGCAAAGAACAGAGACTGAGGTGCAGAAAGACTTATACAGATAGCAGAGGTTGGAGACTGAGGTGTAGAAAGATCGTTGCAGAGAGAAGATGTTGGAGACTGGGGTGCAGAAGGCCTGTTACAGAGAGCAGAGTTTGAAGACTGCGGTGCAGAAGGCCTTTTACAGAGAGCAGAGTTTGGAGACTGGGGTGCAGAATACTCTTACAAAGAGCAGCATTTGGAGAATGGGTTGCAGAAGGATCTTACAGAGAGCATAGGTTGGAGACTGAGGTGCAAAAAGACTTTTACAGAGAGTAGAGGGTGGAGACTGGGGTGCAGAAAAAGTGTTACAGAGAGCAGAGTTTGGAGACTGGGGTGCACAAGAACTGTTACTGAGATAAGAGTTTGGAGACAGGGGTGCAGAAGGACTGTTTCAGAGAGCAGAGTTTCGAGACTGAGGTGCAGAAGAACTGCTACAGAGAGAAGATTTTGGAAACTGGGATGTAGAAGGACCGTTGCAGAGAGCAGAGGTTGGAGCCTGGGGAAAAGAAGGATCGTTGCAGAGAGCAGATGTTGGAGAATGGGGTGCATAACGACTATTAAAGAGAGCAGAGGTTGGAGACTGTGTTTCAGAAAGATCATTTCTGAGTGCAGAGGTTTGAAACTGGGGTCCAGAAGGACTGTTATAGATTGCAGAACTTGGAGACGGAGGTGCAGAAGGACTTTTACAAAGAGGAGAAGTTGGATACTGGGGTTCAAAAGGATTCTTACAGAGAGCAGAGGATGGAGACTGGGGTGCAGAAGGATCGTTGCAGAGAGCAGAGGTTGAAAATGAGGTGCAGAAGAATCGCTACAGAGAGCAGAGGTTGGAGACTGGGATGCAGAAGGATCATTGCAGAGAGCAGAGGTTGGAGATTTCGGTTTAGAAGGACTGTTGCAAAGAGCAGATGGTGGAGACTGAGGTGCAGAAGGATCGTTGCAGAGAGAAGAAGTTGGAGACTAGGGTGCAGAAGGACCGTTTGAGAGAGCAGATGTTTAAGACTAGGGTGCAGAGGACTTTTACAGAGAGCAGACATTGGAGACTGAGGTGAAGAAGGATTGATACAGAGAGCAAAGGTTGGAGACTGCGTTAGAGAAGAACCATTACAGAGAGAAAAGGTTGGAGTCTGAGGTGCAGGAGGACTTTTACAGAGAGCAGAGTTTTGATACTGGGGTGCAGAAGGACTGTTACTGAGAGGAGAGTTTGGAGAAAGTGATGCAAAAGGATATTACAAAGAGCAGAGTCTGGAGACTGGGTGCAGTAAGCCTGTTACAGAGAGCAGAGGTTGGAGACTGAGAGGCAGAAAGACTGTTACAGAGATCAGAGGTTGGAGACTGAGGTGCAGGAGGATTGTTACAGAGAGAAGAGGTTGGAGACTAGATGTAGAAGGACTGTTACAGAGTGCAGAGTTTGGTAACTGTGGTTCAGAAGGATCGTTGCAGAAAGCAGAGCTTGGAGACTGAGGTGCAGAAAAATCGTTACAGAGAGCAGAGGTTGGAGACTGGGGTCAGAAAGACAGTTACAGAGAGCACAGTTTGGAGACTGGGGTGCAGAAGAAATGTTGCAGTGACCAGAGATTGAAGACTGTGGTACAGAAGTACTGTTACAAAGAGCAGAGGGTGGAGACTATGGTGCAGAAGGAATGTCACCTAGAGAAGAGCTTAGAAAATGGGGTGGAGAAGGATGTTACAGAGAGCAGAGGCTGGAGAGTGGGGTAAGAATGACTGTTGCTGAGAACAGGCTTTGGAGAGTGGGGTGCAGAAGGATCGTTTCAGAGAGCAGAGGTTGGAAACTGAGGTTCAGAAGGATCGCTACAGAGAGCAGAGTTTGGAGACAGGGGTGCAGTAGGATAGTTACAGAGAGCACAGGTTAGAGACTGGGGTGCAGAAGAAATGTTGAAGAGAGCAGAGGTTGGAGACTGTTTTGCAGAAGGACTGTAGCAGAGAGCAGAGGTTGGAGACTGGGATGTAGAAGGACTGTTGCAGAGAGCAGACGTTGGAGACTGGGATGCAAAAGGATCGGTGCAGAGGGCAGATGTTGGAGACTGGTGTGTAGAAGGACTTTTGCACAGAGCAGAAGTTTGATACTGGGGTGCAGAAGGACTGTTGCGGAGAGCATAGTTTGGAGACTGAGGTTCAGAAGGACTGATACAGAGAGCAGAGGTTTCAGACTGGGGTGCAGAATAACTGATACGGAAAGTAGAGTTCGGAGACTGGGGTGCAAAAGGATTGTTACAGAGAGCAGAGTTTGTACCTGGGGTTCAGAAGGACTGCTGCAGAGAATAGAGTTTGGATACTGGGGTGCAGAAGGGCCGTTGCAGAGAGATGAGGTTGGAGACTGAGGTGCAGAATGACTGTTACAGAGAGCAAAGTTTAAAGAACGGGGTGGAGAAGGATCTCACATAGAGCAGAGGTTGGAGACTGGGGTGCAGAAGGACTGTTGCAGAGAGCAGAGGTTGGAGAATGAGGTGTAGAAAGATCATTGCAGAGAGAATAGTTTGGAGACTGAGGCGCAGAACGACTGTTACCGAGAGCAGAGGTTAAAAATTGGGGAGCAGATGGACCGTTACAATGAGACGAGATTGAAGACTGCAATACAAAAGGACTTTTACAGAGAGCAGAGTTTGGAGACTGGGTAGAAGAAGGATCATTGCAGAGAGAAGATGTTGGAGACTGGGGTGCAGAAAGCCTTTTACAGAGAGCAGAGTTTTAAGACTGCGGTTCAGAAGGCCTGTTACAGAGAGCAGAGTTTGAAGACTGGGATGCAGAAGACTCTTAAAGAGAGCAGCGGTTTGGAGAATGGGTTGCAGAAAGATCTTACAGAGAGCAGAGGTTAGAGACTGAGGTGAAGAAGGACTTTTACAGAGAGTACATGGTGGAGACTGGGGTGCAAAAGGAGTGTTACACAGAGCAGTGTTTGAAGATTGGGGTGCACAGGAACTGTTATTGAGAGCAGAGTTAGGAGTCAGGGGTGCAGAAGGACTGTTTCAGAGAGCAGAGTTTCGAGACTGAGGTGCAGAAGGACTGCTACAGAGAGAAGATTTTGGAAACTGGAATGTAGAAGGACCGTTGATGAGAGCAGAGGGTGAAGCCTGGGGAGAAGGAGAATCGTTGCAGAGAGAAGATGTTGGAGACTGGGGTGCATAAGGACTATTAAAGAGAGCACAGGTTGGAGACTGTGTTTCAGAAAGATGATTTCTGAGTGCAGAGGTTTGAGACTGCGGTGCAGAAGGACTGTAATAGATTGCAGAATTTGGAGACTGAGGTGCAGAAGGACTTATACAAAGATCAGAAGTTGGAGACTGGGGTGCAAAAGGATTTTTACAGAGAGAAGAGGATGAAGACTGGGGTGCAGAAGGATCGCTGCAGAAAGCAGAGTTTGAAAATGAGGTGCAGAAGGATCGCTACAGAGAGCAGAGGTTGGAGATTTGGGTGCAGCAGGAAAGTTACAGAGAGCACAGGTTGGAGACTTGGGTGCAGAAGAAATGCTGCAGAGAGCAGAGGTTGGAGACTGGGGTGCAGAAGTACTAAAGCAGAGAGCACAGGTTGTAGACTGGGGTGCAGAAGGACTGTTGCAGAGAGCAGTTGTTTGGGACTGGGATGCAGAAGGATCATTGCAGAGAGCAGAGGTTGGAGACTGGGATTCAGAAAGATCGTTGCAAAGAGCAGATGTTGGATACTGGGGTATAAGACGTTTGCTGAGAGCAGAGGTTGGAGGCTGGGGTGCAGACGGACTGTTGCAGAGAGCAGAGATTTGAGACTGAGTTTCAGAAGGACTGTTATAGAGAGCAGAGATTTTAGACTGGGGTGCAGAATAACTGATACAGAAAGTAGAGTTTGGAGACTGGAGTGCAGAAGGACTGTTGCAGAGAGCAGATGTTGGAGACTGAAGTGAAGAATGATCGTTGCAGAGAGAAGAGCTTGGAGACTGTGGTGCAGAAGGCCTGTTACAGAGAGCAGAGATTGGAGACTGATGTGCAGAACGCCTGTAACATAGAGCAGAGTTTGGAGACTGGGGTGCAGAAGGACTGTTAAAGGTAGCACAATTTCGCGACTGGGCTG
>NW_027523959.1:0-38351 GCF_052094955.1 Ictidomys tridecemlineatus | reverse complement strand
GGAGGAAAGAGCAAGTGAAACCTCAAAATGAAACCGGTTACTGGCCAACTGAACGGTTTAACCTAGAAGAACGAAATTTGGCGAGCCAAGTGGGATTGGTGTACTGATCATTACCTGAAAGTTTCATCAAGATTGGGTGAAAAGGTGTGCTGAGATTTCAGGCAACTCGTAGTTTTTTGGAAGCTTGGCAGCCCTTTCCATGAAAGTGATTCTCGCCAGTCTCTGCTTAGGGTTACATAAACACCTAACAAACCATAGAGATAGAACTTGAAACTGCTTTATTGTGTCAAGTTTCAAAGAGTTAGCACAAACCGTGTTTGATTTAGAGTTCCAAATACATGTATCCCTATAGGAGAAAACAGAGTGAAACCTCAAAATGAAACCGGTTACTGCCAACGAACGGTTTAACCTAGAAGAACAAAATTTGGGCGAGCCAAGTGGGATGGTGTACTGATCATTACCTGAAAGTATCATCAAGATTGTGTGAAAAAGGGTGTGCTGAGATTTCAGGCAACTCGTAGTTTTTTGAAGCTTGGCAGGCCCTTTCATGAAAGTGATCTGTCAGTCTCTGCTTAGGGCTACATCAACACCTAACAAACCATAGGAGATAGAAACTTGAAACTGCTTATTGTGTCAAGTTTCAAAGAGTTAGCTCAAACACGTGTTTGATTTAGAGTTCCAAATACATGTATCCCTATAGGAGAAAACAGAGTGAAACCTCAAAATGAAACCGGTTACTGCCAACAACGTTTCAACCTAGAAGAACGAAATTTGGCGAGCCAAGTGGGATTGGTGTACTGATCATTACCTGAAAGTATCATCAAGATTGTGGAAAAAGTGTTAGCTGAGATTTCAGGCAACTTGTAGTTTTTTGGAATCTTGGCAGGCCCTTTCCATGAAAGTGATTCTCGCCAGTCTCTGCTTAGGGCTACATCAACAGCAAACAAACCATAGAGATAGAACTTGAACTGCTTTATTGTGTCAAGTTTCAAAAGCTAGCAACAAACCGTGTTTGATTTTAGAGTTCCAAATACATGTATCCCTATGGGAGAAAACAGAGTGAAACCTCAAAATGAAACCGGTTACTGCCAACGAGGTTAACTACATATAAGCGAAATTTGGCGAGCCAAGTGGGATTGGTGTACTGATCATTACCTGAAAGTTTCATCAAGATTGGGTGAAAAAGTGTGTGCTGAGATTTACAGGCAACTGCTAGTTTTTTGGAAGCTTGGCAGCCCTTTCCATGAAAGTGATTCTCGCCAGTCTCTGCTTAGGGCTACATCAACAGCAAACAAACCATAGAGATAGAACTTGAAACTGCTTTATTGTGTCAAGTTTCAAAGAGCTAGCACAAACCGTGTTTGATTTTAGAGTTCCAAATACATGTATCCCTATAGGAGAAAACAGGAGTGAAACCTCAAAATGAATCCGGTTACTGCCAACAAACGGTTTAACATAGCAGAACGAAAATTTGGCAAGACAAGTGGGATTGGTGTACTGATCATTACCTGAAAGTTTCATCAAGATTGGGTGAAAAAGTGTTTGCTGAGATTTCAGGCAACTCATAGTTTTTTGGAACTCTTGGCAGGCCCTTTCGATGAAAGTGATTCTCGCCAGTCTCTGCTTAGGGCTACATCAACAGCAAACAAACCATAGAGATAGAACTTGAAACTGCTTTATTGTGTCAAGTTTCAAAGAGCTAGCACAACCCGTATTTGATTTTAGGAGTTTCCTAAATACATGTATCCCTATGGAGAAAACAGAGTGAAACCTCAAAATGAAACGGGATACTGCAAACGAAAATGGTTTAACCTTGAAGAACAAAATTTGGCGAGCCAAGTGGGATTGGTGTACTGATCATTACCTGAAAGTTTCATCAAGATTGGGTGAAAAAGTGTTTGCTGAGATTTCAGGCAACTTGTAGTTTTTTGGAAGCTTGGCAGACCCTTTCCATGAAAGTGATTCTCGCCAGTCTCTGCTTAGGGCTACATCAACAGCAAACAAACCATAGAGATAGAACTTGAAACTGCTTTATTGTGTCAAGTTCAAAGAGCTAGCACAATCCGTGTTTGATTTAGAGTTCCAATACATGTATCCCTATAGGAGAAAACAGAGTGAAACCTCAAAATGAATCGGTTATTGCCAACAAACGGTTAACATAGCAAAACGAAATTTGGCAAGACAAGTGGGATTGGTGTACTGATCATTACCTGAAAGGTTCATCAAGATTGGGTGAAAATGTGTTTGCTGAGATTTCAGGCAACTCATAGTTTTTTGGATTCTTGGCAGGCCCTTTCGATGAAAGTGATCTGCCAGTCTCTGCTTAGGGCTACATCAACAGCAAACAAACCATAGAGATAGAACTTGAAACTGCTTTATTTTGTCAAGTTTCAAAGGCTAGCACAAACCGTGTTCATTTAGAGTTCCAAATACATGTATCCCTATGGGAGAAAACAGAGTGAAACCTCAAAATGAAACCAGTTACTGCCAACGAATTGTTTACCTAGAAGAACGAAACTTGGCGAGCCAAGTGGGATTGGTGTAGCTGATCATTACCTGAAAGTTTCATCAAGATTGGGTGAAAAAGTGTGCTGAGATTTCAGGCAACTTGTAGTTTTTTGGAAGCTTGGCAGGCCCTTTCCATGAAAGTGATTCTCGCCAGTCTCTCCTTAGGGCTACATAAACAGCAAACAAACCATAGAGATAGAAGTTGAAACTGCTTTATTGTGTCAAGTTTAAAGAGCTAGACAAACAGTGTTTGATTTAGAGTTCCAAATACTTGTATCTCTATAGGAGAAAACAGAGTGAAACCTCAAAATGAAACCGGTTACTGCCAACGAACGGTTTAACCTAGAAGAAGGAAATTTGGCGAGCCAAGTGGGATTGGTGTACTGATCATTACCTGAAAGGTTCATCAAGATGGGTGAAAAAGTGTTGCTGAGATTCAGGCAACTCGTGTTTTTTGGAAGCTTGGCAGGGCCCTTTCCATGAAAGTGATTCTCGCCAGTCTCTCCTTAGGGCTACATCAACAGCAAACAAACCATAGAGATAGAACTTGAAACTGCTTTATTGTGTCAATTTTCAAAGAGCTAGCACAAACCGTGTTTGATTTAGAGTTCCAAATACATGTATCTCTATAGGAGAAAACAGAGTGAAACCTCAAAATGAAACCCGTTACTGCCAACGAACGTTTAACCTAGAAGAAGGAAATTTGGCGAGCCAAGTGGGATTGGTGTACTGATCATACCTGAAAGTTTCATCAAGATTGGGTGAAAAAGTGTGTGCTGAGATTTCAGGCAACTCGTAGTTTTTTGGAAGCTTGGCAGGCCTTTCCCATGAAAGTGATTCTCGCCAGTCTCTGCTTAGGGCTACATCAACAGCAAACAAACATAGAGATAGAACTTGATGCTTTATTGTGTCAAGTTTCAAAGAGCTAGCACAAACCGTGTTTGATTTAGAGTTCCAAATACATGTATCCCTATGGGAGAAAACAGAGTGAAACCTCAAAATGAAACCGGTTACTGCCAACGAACGGTTTAACCTAGAAGAACGAAATTTGGCGAGCCAAGTGGGATTGGTGTACTGATCATTACCTGAAAGTTTCATCAAGATTGGGTGAAAAAGTGTGTGCTGAGATTTCAGGCAACTCGTAGTTTTTTGGAAGCTTGGCAGGCCCTTTCCATGAAAGTGATTCTCGCCAGTCTCTGCTTAGGGCTACATCAACAGCAAACAAACCATAGAGATAGAACTTGAAACTGCTTTATTGTGTCAAGTTTCAAAGAGCTAGCACAAACCGTGTTTGATTTAGAGTTCCAAATACATGTATCCCTATGGGAGAAAACAGAGTGAAACCTCAAAATGAAACCGGTTACTGCCAACGAACGGTTTAACCTACAAGAACGAAATTTGGCGAGCCAAGTGGGATTGGTGTACTGATCATTACCTGAAAGTTTCATCAAGATTGGGTGAAAAAGTGTGTGCTGAGATTTCAGGCAACTCGTAGTTTTTTGGAAGCTTGGCAGGCCCTTTCCATGAAAGTGATTCTCGCCAGTCTCTCCTTAGGGCTACATCAACAGCAAACAAACCATAGAGATAGAACTTGAAACTGCTTTATTGTGTCAATTTTCAAAGAGCTAGCACAAACCGTGTTTGATTTAGAGTTCCAAATACATGTATCTCTATAGGAGAAAACAGAGTGAAACCTCAAAATGAAACCCGTTACTGCCAACGAACGGTTTAACCTAGAAGAAGGAAATTTGGCTAGCCAAGTGGGATTGGTGTACTGATCATTACCTGAAAGTTTCATCAAGATTGGGTGAAAAAGTGTGTGCTGAGATTTCAGGCAACTCGTAGTTTTTTGGAAGCTTGGCAGGCCCTTTCCATGAAAGTGATTCTCGCCAGTCTCTGCTTAGGGCTACATCAACAGCAAACAAACCATAGAGATAGAACTTGAAACTGCTTTATTGTGTCAAGTTTCAAAGAGCTAGCACAAACCGTGTTTGATTTAGAGTTCCAAATACATGTATCCCTATGGGAGAAAACAGAGTGAAACCTCAAAATGAAACCGGTTACTGCCAACGAACGGTTTAACCTAGAAGAACGAAATTTGGCGAGCCAAGTGGGATTGGTGTACTGATCATTACCTGAAAGTTTCATCAAGATTGGGTGAAAAAGTGTGTGCTGAGATTTCAGGCAACTCGTAGTTTTTTGTAAGCTTTGCAGGCCCTTTCCATGAAAGTGATTCTCGCCAGTCTCTGCTTAGGGCTACATCAACAGCAAACAAACCATAGAGATAGAACTTGAAACTGCTTTATTGTGTCAAGTTTCAAAGAGCTAGCACAAACCGTGTTTGATTTAGAGTTCCAAATACATGTATCTCTATAGGAGAAAACAGTGAAACCTTAAAATGAAACCGGTTACTGCCAACAAACGGTTTAACCTAGAAGAACGAAATTTGGCAAGCCAAGTGGGATTGGTGTACTGATCATTACTTGAAAGTATCATCAAGATTGGTTGAAAAAGTGTTTGCTGAGATTTCAGGCAACTCGTAGTTTTTTGGAAGCTTGGCAGGCCCTTTCCATGAAAGTGATTCTCGCCAGTCTCTGCTTAGGGCTACATCAACAGCAAACACACCATAGAGATAGAACTTAAAACTGCTTTATTGTGTCAAGTTTCAAAGAACTAGCACAGACCGTGTTTGATTTAGAGTTCCAAATACATGTATCCCTATGGGAGAAAACAGAGTGAAACCTCAAAATGAAACCGGTTACTGCCAAAGAACGGTTTAACCTAGAAGAACGAAATTTGGCAAGCCAAGTGGGATTGGTGTACTGATCATTACCTGAAAGTTTCATCAAGATTGGGTGAAAAACTGTGTGCTGAGATTTCAGGCAACTCGTAGTTTTTTGGAAGCTTGGCAGGCCCTTTCCATGAATGTGATTCTCGCCAGTCTCTGCTTAGGGCTACATCAACAGCAAACAAACCATAGAGATAGAACTTAAAACTGCTTTATTGTGTCAAGTTTCAAAGAGCTAGCACAAACCGTGTTTGATTTAGAGTTCCAAATACATGTATCCCTATGGGAGAAAACAGAGTGAAACCTCAAAATGAAACCGGTTACTGCCAACGAACGGTTTAACCTACAAGAACGAAATTTGGCGAGCCAAGTGGGATTGGTGTACTGATCATTACCTGAAAGTTTCATCAAGATTGGGTGAAAAAGTGTTTGCTGAGATTTCAGGCAACTTGTAGTTTTTTGGAAGCTTGGCAGGCCCTTTCCATGAAAGTGATTCTCGCCAGTCTCTGCTTAGGGCTACATCAACAGCAAACAAACCATAGAGATAGAACTTGAAACTGCTTTATTGTGTCAAGTTTCAAAGAGCTAGCACAAACCGTGTTTGATTTAGAGTTCCAAATACATGTATCCCTATAGGAGAAAACAGAGTGAAACCTCAAAATGAATCCGGTTATTGCCAACAAACGGTTTAACATAGCAAAACGAAATTTGGCAAGACAAGTGGGATTGGTGTACTTATCATTACCTGAAAGTTTCATCAAGATTGGGTGAAAAAGTGTTTGCTGATATTTCAGGCAACTCATAGTTTTTTGGATTCTTGGCAGGCCCTTTCGATGAAAGTGATTCTCGCCAGTCTCTGCTTAGGGCTACATCAACAGCAAACAAACCATAGAGATAGAACTTGAACCTGCTTTATTTTGTCAAGTTTCAAAGAGCTAGCACAAACCGTGTTTCATTTAGAGTTCCAAATACATGTATCCCTATGGGAGAAAACAGAGTGAAACCTCAAAATGAAACCGGTTACTGCCAACGAATTGTTTAACCTAGAAGAACGAAACTTGGCGAGCCAAGTGGGATTGGTGTACTGATCATTACCTGAAAGTTTCATCAAGATTGGGTGAAAAAGTGTGTGCTGAGATTTCAGGCAACTCGTAGTTTTTTGGAAGCTTGGCAGGCCCTTTCCATGAATGTGATTCTCGCCAGTCTCTGCTTAGGGCTACATCAACAGCAAACAAACCATAGAGATAGAACTTAAAACTGCTTTATTGTGTCAAGTTTCAAAGAGCTAGCACAAACCGTGTTTGATTTAGAGTTCCAAATACATGTATCCCTATGGGAGAAAACAGAGTGAAACCTCAAAATGAAACCGGTTACTGCAAACGAATGGTTTAACCTTGAAGAACGAAATTTGGCGAGCCAAGTGGGATTGGTGTACTGATCATTACCTGAAAGTTTCATCAAGATTGGGTGAAAAAGTTTTTGCTGAGATTTCAGGCAACTTGTAGTTTTTTGGAAGCTTGGCAGGCCCTTTCCATGAAAGTGATTCTCGCCAGTCTCTGCTTAGGGCTACATCAACAGCAAACAAACCATAGAGATAGAACTTGAAACTGCTTTATTGTGTCAAGTTTCAAAGAGCTAGCACAAACCGTGTTTGATTTAGAGTTCCAAATACATGTATCCCTATAGGAGAAAACAGAGTGAAACCTCAAAATGAATCCGGTTATTGCCAACAAACGGTTTAACATAGCAAAACGAAATTTGGCAAGACAAGTGGGATTGGTGTACTTATCATTACCTGAAAGTTTCATCAAGATTGGGTGAAAAGTGTTTGCTGATATTTCAGGCAACTCATAGTTTTTTGGATTCTTGGCAGGCCCTTTCGATGAAAGTGATTCTCGCCAGTCTCTGCTAAGGGCTACATCAACAGCAAACAAACCATAGAGATAGAACTTGAACCTGCTTTATTTTGTCAAGTTTCAAAGAGCTAGCACAAACCGTGTTTCATTTAGAGTTCCAAATACATGTATCCCTATGGGAGAAAACAGAGTGAAACCTCAAAATGAAACCGGTTACTGCCAACGAATTGTTTAACCTAGAAGAACGAAACTTGGCGAGCCAAGTGGGATTGGTGTACTGATCATTACCTGAAAGTTTCATCAAGATTGGGTGAAAAAGTGTGTGCTGAGATTTCAGGCAACTCGTAGTTTTTTGGAAGCTTGGCAGGCCCTTTCCATGAAAGTGATTCTCGCCAGTCTCTGCTTAGGGCTACATCAACAGCAAACAAACCATAGAGATAGAACTTGAAACTGCTTTATTGTGTCAAGTTTCAAAGAGCTAGCACAAACCGTGTTTGATTTAGAGTTCCAAATACATGTATCCCTATGGGAGAAAACAGAGTGAAACCTCAAAATGAAACCGGTTACTGCCAACGAACGGTTTAACCTACAAGAACGAAATTTGGCGAGCCAAGTGGGATTGGTGTACTGATCATTACCTGAAAGTTTCATCAAGATTGGGTGAAAAAGTGTGTGCTGAGATTTCAGGCAACTCGTAGTTTTTTGGAAGCTTGGCAGGCCCTTTCCATGAAAGTGATTCTCGCCAGTCTCTCCTTAGGGCTACATCAACAGCAAACAAACCATAGAGATAGAACTTGAAACTGCTTTATTGTGTCAATTTTCAAAGAGCTAGCACAAACCGTGTTTGATTTAGAGTTCCAAATACATGTATCTCTATAGGAGAAAACAGAGTGAAACCTCAAAATGAAACCCGTTACTGCCAACGAACGGTTTAACCTAGAAGAAGGAAATTTGGCGAGCCAAGTGGGATTGGTGTACTGATCATTACCTGAAAGTTTCATCAAGATTGGGTGAAAAAGTGTGTGCTGAGATTTCAGGCAACTCGTAGTTTTTTGGAAGCTTGGCAGGCCCTTTCCATGAAAGTGATTCTCGCCAGTCTCTGCTTAGGGCTACATCAACAGCAAACAAAACATAGAGATAGAACTTGAAACTGCTTTATTGTGTCAAGTTTCAAAGAGCTAGCACAAACCGTGTTTGATTTAGAGTTCCAAATACATGTATCCCTATGGGAGAAAACAGAGTGAAACCTCAAAATGAAACCGGTTACTGCCAACGAACGGTTTAACCTAGAAGAACGAAATTTGGCGAGCCAAGTGGGATTGGTGTACTGATCATTACCTGAAAGTTTCATCAAGATTGGGTGAAAAAGTGTGTGCTGAGATTTCAGGCAACTCGTAGTTTTTTGGAAGCTTGGCAGGCCCTTTCCATGAAAGTGATTCTCGCCAGTCTCTGCTTAGGGCTACATCAACAGCAAACAAACCATAGAGATAGAACTTGAAACTGCTTTATTGTGTCAAGTTTCAAAGAGCTAGCACAAACCGTGTTTGATTTAGAGTTCCAAATACATGTATCCCTATGGGAGAAAACAGAGTGAAACCTCAAAATGAAACCGGTTACTGCCAACGAACGGTTTAACCTACAAGAACGAAATTTGGCGAGCCAAGTGGGATTGGTGTACTGATCATTACCTGAAAGTTTCATCAAGATTGGGTGAAAAAGTGTGTGCTGAGATTTCAGGCAACTCGTAGTTTTTTGGAAGCTTGGCAGGCCCTTTCCATGAAAGTGATTCTCGCCAGTCTCTCCTTAGGGCTACATCAACAGCAAACAAACCATAGAGATAGAACTTGAAACTGCTTTATTGTGTCAATTTTCAAAGAGCTAGCACAAACCGTGTTTGATTTAGAGTTCCAAATACATGTATCTCTATAGGAGAAAACAGAGTGAAACCTCAAAATGAAACCCGTTACTGCCAACGAACGGTTTAACCTAGAAGAAGGAAATTTGGCGAGCCAAGTGGGATTGGTGTACTGATCATTACCTGAAAGTTTCATCAAGATTGGGTGAAAAAGTGTGTGCTGAGATTTCAGGCAACTCGTAGTTTTTTGGAAGCTTGGCAGGCCCTTTCCATGAAAGTGATTCTCGCCAGTCTCTGCTTAGGGCTACATCAACAGCAAACAAACCATAGAGATAGAACTTGAAACTGCTTTATTGTGTCAAGTTTCAAAGAGCTAGCACAAACCGTGTTTGATTTAGAGTTCCAAATACATGTATCCCTATGGGAGAAAACAGAGTGAAACCTCAAAATGAAACCGGTTACTGCCAACGAACGGTTTAACCTAGAAGAACGAAATTTGGCGAGCCAAGTGGGATTGGTGTACTGATCATTACCTGAAAGTTTCATCAAGATTGGGTGAAAAAGTGTGTGCTGAGATTTCAGGCAACTCGTAGTTTTTTGGAAGCTTGGCAGGCCCTTTCCATGAAAGTGATTCTCGCCAGTCTCTCCTTAGGGCTACATCAACAGCAAACAAACCATAGAGATAGAACTTGAAACTGCTTTATTGTGCCAAGTTTCAAAGAGCTAGCACAAACCGTGTTTGATTTAGAGTTCCAAATACATGTATCTCTATAGGAGAAAACAGAGTGAAACCTCAAAATTAAACCGGTTACTGCCAACGAACGGTTTAACCTAGAAGAAGGAAATTTGGCGAGCCAAGTGGGATTGGTGTACTGATCATTACCTGAAAGTTTCATCAAGATTGGGTGAAAAAGTGTGTGCTGAGATTTCAGGCAACTCGTAGTTTTTTGGAAGCTTGGCAGGCCCTTTCCATGAAAGTGATTCTCGCCAGTCTCTGCTTAGGGCTACATCAACAGCAAACAAACCATAGAGATAGAACTTGAAACTGCTTTATTGTGTCAAGTTTCAAAGAGCTAGCACAAACCGTGTTTGATTTAGAGTTCCAAATACATGTATCCCTATGGGAGAAAACAGAGTGAAACCTCAAAATGAAACCGGTTACTGCCAACGAACGGTTTAACCTAGAAGAACGAAATTTGGCGAGCCAAGTGGGATTGGTGTACTGATCATTACCTGAAAGTTTCATCAAATTTGGGTGAAAAGTGTGTGCTGAGATTTCAGGCAACTCGTAGTTTTTTGTAAGCTTTGCAGGCCTTTTCCATGAAAGTGATTCTCGCCAGTCTCTGCTTAGGGCTACATCAACAGCAAACAAACCATAGAGATAGAACTTGAAACTGCTTTATTGTGTCAAGATTCAAAGAGCTAGCACAAACCGTGTTTGATTTAGAGTTCCAAATACATGTATCTCTATAAGAGAAAACAGTGAAACCTCAAAATGAAACCGGTTACTGCCAACAAACGGTTTAACCTAGAAGAACGAAATTTGGCAAGCCAAGTGGGATTGGTGTACTGATCATTACCTGAAAGTATCATCAAGATTGGTTGAAAAAGTGTTTGCTGAGATTTCAGGCAACTCGTAGTTTTTTGGAAGCTTGGCAGGCCCTTTCCATGAAAGTGATTCTCGCCAGTCTCTGCTTAGGGCTACATCAACAGCAAACAAACCATAGAGATAGAACTTGAAACTGCTTTATTGTGTCAAGTTTCAAAGAACTAGCACAGACCGTGTTTGATTTAGAGTTCCAAATACATGTATCCCTATGGGAGAAAACAGAGTGAAACCTCAAAATGAAACCGGTTACTGCCACAGAACGGTTTAACCTAGAAGAACGAAATTTGGCAAGCCAAGTGGGATTGGTGTACTGATCATTACCTGAAAGTTTCATCAAGATTGGGTGAAAAAGTGTGTGCTGAGATTTCAGGCAACTCGTAGTTTTTTGGAAGCTTGGCAGGCCCTTTCCATGAATGTGATTCTCGCCAGTCTCTGCTTAGGGCTACATCAACAGCAAACAAACCATAGAGATAGAACTTAAAACTGCTTTATTGTGTCAAGTTTCAAAGAGCTAGCACAAACCGTGTTTGATTTAGAGTTCCAAATACATGTATCCCTATGGGAGAAAACAGAGTGAAACCTCAAAATGAAACCGGTTACTGCCAACGAACGGTTTAACCTAGAAGAACAAAATTTGGCGAGCCAAGTGGGATTGGTGTACTGATCATTACCTGAAAGTTTCATCAAGATTGGGTGAAAAAGTGTGTGCTGAGATTTCAGGCAACTCGTAGTTTTTTGGAAGCTTGGCAGGCCCTTTCCATGAAAGTGATTCTCGCCAGTCTCTGCTTAGGGCTACATCAACAGCAAACAAACCATAGAGATAGAACTTGAAACTGCTTTATTGTGTCAAGTTTCAAAGAGCTAGCACAAACCGTGTTTGATTTAGAGATCCAAATACATGTATCCCTATAGGAGAAAACAGAGTGAAACCTCAAAATGAATCCGGTTATTGCCAACAAACGGTTTAACATAGCAAAACGAAATTTGGCAAGACAAGTGGGATTGGTGTACTGATCATTACCTGAAAGTTTCATCAAGATTGGGTGAAAAAGTGTGTGCTGAGATTTCAGGCAACTCGTAGTTTTTTGGAAGCTTGGCAGGCCCTTTCCATGAAAGTGATTCTCGCCAGTCTCTGCTTAGGGCTACATCAACAGCAAACAAACCATAGAGATAGAACTTGAAACTGCTTTATTGTGTCAAGTTTCAAAGAGCTAGCACAAACCGTGTTTGATTTAGAGTTCCAAATACATGTATCCCTATAGGAGAAAACAGAGTGAAACCTCAAAATGAATCCGGTTATTGCCAACAAACGGTTTAACATAGCAAAACGAAATTTGGCAAGACAAGTGGGATTGGTGTACTGATCATTACCTGAAAGTTTCATCAAGATTGTGTGAAAAAGTGTTTGCTGAGATTTCAGGCAACTCATAGTTTTTTGGAATCTTGGCAGGCCCTTTCGATGAAAGTGATTCTCGCCAGTCTCTGCTTAGGGCTACATCAACAGCAAACAAACCATAGAGATAGAACTTGAAACTGCTTTATTGTGTCAATTTTCAAAGAGCTAGCACAAACCGTCTTTGATTTAGAGTTCCAAATACATGTATCCCTATGGGAGAAAACAGAGTGAAACCTCAAAATGAAACCGGTTACTGCCAACGAACGGTTTAACCTAGAAGAAGGAAATTTGGCGAGCCAAGTGGGATTGGTGTCCTGATCATTACCTGAAAGTTTCATCAAGATTGGGTGAAAAAGTGTGTGCTGAGATTTCAGGCAACTCGTAGTTTTTTGGAAGCTTGGCAGGCCCTTTCCATGAAAGTGATTCTCGCCAGTCTCTGCTTAGGGCTACATCAACAGCAAACAAACCATAGAGATAGAACTTGAAACTGCTTTATTGTGTCAAGTTTCAAAGAGCTAGCACAAACCGTGTTTGATTTAGAGTTCCAAATACATGTATCCCTATGGGAGAAAACAGAGTGAAACCTCAAAATGAAACCGGTTACTGCCAACGAACGGTTTAACCTAGAAGAACGAAATTTGGCGAGCCAAGTGGGATTGGTGTATTGATCATTACCTGAAAGTTTCATCAAGATTGGGTGAAAAAGTGTTTGCTGAGATTTCAGGCAACTCATAGTTTTTTGGAATCTTGGCAGGCCCTTTCGATGAAAGTGATTCTCGCCAGTCTCTGCTTAGGGCTACATCAACAGCAAACAAACCATAGAGATAGAACTTGAAACTGCTTTATTGTGTCAATTTTCAAAGAGCTAGCACAAACCGTCTTTGATTTAGAGTTCCAAATACATGTATCCCTATGGGAGAAAACAGAGTGAAACCTCAAAATGAAACCGGTTACTGCCAACGAACGGTTTAACCTAGAAGAAGGAAATTTGGCGAGCCAAGTGGGATTGGTGTCCTGATCATTACCTGAAAGTTTCATCAAGATTGGGTGAAAAAGTGTGTGCTGAGATTTCAGGCAACTCGTAGTTTTTTGGAAGCTTGGCAGGCCCTTTCCATGAAAGTGATTCTCGCCAGTCTCTGCTTAGGGCTACATCAACAGCAAACAAACCATAGAGATAGAACTTGAAACTGCTTTATTGTGTCAAGTTTAAAAGAGTTAGCACAAACCGTGTTTGATTTAGAGTTCCAAATACATGTATCTCTTTAGGAGAAAACAGAGTGAAACCTCAAAATGAAACCGGTTACTGCCAACAAACTGTTCAACCTAGAAGAACGAAATTTGGCGAGCCAAGTGGGATTGGTGTACTGATCATTACCTGAAAGTTTCATCAAGATTGGGTGAAAAAGTGTTTGCTGAGATATCAGGCAACTCGTAGTTTTTTGGAAGCTTGGCAGGCCCTTTCCATGAAAGTGATTCTCGCCAGTCTCTGCTTAGGGCTACATCAACAGCAAACAAACCATAAAGATAGAACTTGAAACTGCTTTATTGTGTCAAGTTTCAAAGAGCTAGCACAAATCGTGTTTGATTTCGAGTTCCAAATACATGTATCCCTATAGGAGAAAACAGATTGAAATCTCAAAATGAAACCGGTTACTGCCAACGAACGGTTTAACATAGAAGAACGAAATTTGGCGAGCCATGTGGGATTGGTGTACTGATCATTACCTGAAAGTATCATCAAGATTGGGTGAAAAAGTGTTTGCTGAGATTTCAGGCAACTCGTAGATTTTTGGAAGCTTGGCAGGCCCTTTCCATGAAAATGATTCTCGCCAGTCTCTGCTTAGGGCTACATCAACAGCAAACAAACCATAGAGATAGAACTTGAAACTGCTTTATTGTGTCAAGTTTCAAGAGCTAGCACAAACCGTGTTTGATTTAGAGTTCCAAATACATGTATCCCTTTGGAGAAAACAGAGTTAAACCACAAAATGAAACCGTTTACTGCCAACGAACGGTTTACCCTAGAAGAACAAAATTTGGCGAGCCAAGAGGGATTGGTGTACTGATAATTACCTGAAAGTATCATCAAGATTGGGTGAAAAAGTGTTTGCTGATATTTCAGGCAACTCGTAGTTATTTGGAAGCTTGGCAGGCCCATTCCATGAAAATGATTCTCGCCAGTCTCTGCTTAGGGCTACATCAACAGCAAACAAACCATAGAGATAGAACTTGAAACTGCTTTATTGTGTCAAGTTTCAAAGAGCTAGCACAAACCGTGTTTGATTTAGAGTTCCAAATACATGTATCCCTTTGGAGAAAACAGATTGAAACCACAAAATGAAACAGTTTACTGCCAACGAAGGGTTTAACCTAGAAGAACAAAATTTGGCGAGCCAAGTGGGATTGGTGTACTGATCATTACCTGAAAGTTTCATCAAGATTGGGTGAAAAAGTGTGTGCTGAGATTTCAGGCAACTCGTAGTTTTTTGGAAGCTTGGCAGGCCCTTTCCATGAAAGTGATTCTCGCCAGTCTCTGCTTAGGGCTACATCAACAGCAAACAAACCATAGAGATAGAACTTGAAACTGCTTTATTGTGTCAAGTTTCAAAGAGCTAGCACAAACCGTGTTTGATTTAGAGTTCCAAATACATGTATCCCTATAGGAGAAAACAGAGTGAAACCTCAAAATGGAACCGGTTACTGCCAACGAACGGTTTAACCTAGAAGAACGAAATTTGGCGAGCCAAGTGGGTTTGGTGTACTGATCATTACCTGAAAGTTTCATCAAGATTGGGTGTAAAAGTGTGTGCTGAGATTTCAGGCAACTCGTAGTTTTTTGGAAGCTTGGCAGGCCCTTTCCATGAAAGTGATTCTCGCCAGTCTCTGCTTAGGGCTACATCAACAGCAAACAAACCATAGAGATAGAACTTGAAACTGCTTTATTGTGTCAAGTTTCAAAGAGCTAGCACAAACCGTGTTTGATTTAGAGTTCCAAATACATGTATCCCTATAGGAGAAAACAGAGTGAAACCTCAAAATGAAACCGGTTACTGCCAACGAACGGTTTAACCTAGAAGAACGAAATTTGGCGAGCCAAGTGGGATTGGTGTACTGATCATTACCTGAAAGTTTCATCAAGATTGGGTGAAAAAGTGTTTGCTGAGATTTCAGGAAACTCGTAGTTTTTTGGAATCTTGGCAGGCCCTTCCATGAAAGTGATTCTCGCCAGTCTCTGCTTAGGGCTACATCAACAGCAAACAAACCATAGAGATAGAACTTGAAACTGCTTTATTGGGTCCAGTTTCAAAGAGCTAGCACAAACCGTGTTTGATTTAGAGTTCCAAATACATGTATCCCTATGGGAGAAAGCAGAGTGAAACCTCAAAATGAAACCGGTTACTGCCAACGAACGGTTTAACCTAGAAGAACGAAATTTGGCGAGCCAAGTGGGATTGGTGTACTGATCATTACCTGAAAGTTTCATCAAGATTGGGTGAAAAAGTGTGTGCTGAGATTTCAGGCAACTCGTAGTTTTTTGGAAGCTTGGCAGGCCCTTTCCATGAAAGTGATTCTCGCCAGTCTCTGCTTAGGGCTACATCAACATCAAACAAACCATAGAGATAGAACTTGAAACTGCTTTATTGTGTCAAGTTTCAAAGAGCTAGCACAAACCGTGTTTGATTTAGAGTTCCAAATACATGTATCCCTATGGGAGAAAACAGAGTGAAACCTCAAAATGAAACCGGTTACTGCCAACGAACGGTTTAACCTAGAAGAACGAAATTTGGCGAGCCAAGTGGGATTGGTGTACTGATCATTACCTGAAAGTTTCATCAAGATTGGGTGAAAAAGTGTGTGCTGAGATTTCAGGCAACTCGTAGTTTTTTGGAAGCTTGGCAGGCCCTTTCCATGAAAGTGATTCTCGCCAGTCTCTGCTTAGGGCTACATCAACAGCAAACAAACCATAGAGATAGAACTTGAAACTGCTTTATTGTGTCAAGTTTGAAAGAGCTAGCACAAACCGTGTTTGATTTAGAGTTCCAAATACATGTATCCCTATAGGAGAAAACAGAGTGAAACCTCAAAATGAAACCGGTTACTGCCAACAAACGGTTTAACCTAGAAGAACGAAATTTGGCGAGCCAAGTGGGATTGGTGTACTGATCATTACCTGAAAGTTTTATCAAGATTGGGTGAAAAAGTGTGTGCTGAGATTTCAGGCAACTCGTAGTTTTTTGGAAGCTTGGCAGGCCCTTTCCATGAAAGTGATTCTCGCCAGTCTCTGCTTAGGGCTACATCAACGGCAAACAAACCATAGAGATAGAACTTGAAACTGCTTTATTGTGTCAAGTTTCAAAGAGCTAGCACAAACCGTGTTTGATTTAGAGTTCCAAATACCTGTATCCCTTTGGAGAAAACAGAGTTAAACCTCAAAATGAATCCGGTTATTGCCAACAAACGGTTTAACATAGCAAAACGAAATTTGGCAAGACAAGTGGGATTGGTGTACTGATCATTACCTGAAAGTTTCATCAAGATTGGGTGAAAAAGTGTTTGCTGAGATTTCAGGCAACTCATAGTTTTTTGGAATCTTGGCAGGCCCTTTCGATGAAAGTGATTCTCGCCAGTCTCTGCTTAGGGCTACATCAACAGCAAACAAACCATAGAGATAGAACTTGAAACTGCTTTATTGTGTCAAGTTTCAAAGAGCTAGCACAAACCGTCTTTGATTTAGAGTTCCAAATACATGTATCCCTATGGGAGAAAACAGAGTGAAACCTCAAAATGAAACCGGTTACTGCCAACGAACGGTTTAACCTAGAAGAAGGAAATTTGGCGAGCCAAGTGGGATTGGTGTCCTGATCATTACCTGAAAGTTTCATCAAGAATGGGTGAAAAAGTGTGTGCTGAGATTTCAGGCAACTCGTAGTTTTTTGGAAGCTTGGCAGGCCCTTTCCATGAAAGTGATTCTCGCCAGTCTCTGCTTAGGGCTACATCAACAGCAAACAAACCATAGAGATAGAACTTGAAACTGCTTTATTGTGTCAAGTTTCAAAGAGCTAGCACAAACCGTGTTTGATTTAGAGTTCCAAATACATGTATCCCTATGGGAGAAAACAGAGTGAAACCTCAAAATGAAACCGGTTACTGCCAACGAACGGTTTAACCTAGAAGAACGAAATTTGGCGAGCCAAGTGGGATTGGTGTACTAATCATTACCTGAAAGTTTCATCAACATTGGGTGAAAAAGTGTGTGCTGAGATTTCAGGCAACTCGTAGTTTTTTGGAAGCTTTGCAGGCCCTTTCCATGAAAGTGATTCTCGCCAGTCTCTGCTTAGGGCTACATCAACAGCAAACAAACCATAGAGATAGAACTTGAAACTGCTTTATTGTGTCAAGTTTCAAAGAGCTAGCACAAACCGTGTTTGATTTAGAGTTCCAAATACATGTATCCGTATAGGAGAAAACAGAGTGAAACCTCAAAATGAAACCGGTTACTGCCAACAAACAGTTTAACCTAAAAGAACGAAATTTGGCGAGCCAAGTGGGATTGGTGTACTGATCATTACCTGAAAGTTTTATCAAGATTGGGTGAAAAAGTGTGTGCTGAGATTTCAGGCAACTCGTAGTTTTTTGGAAGCTTGGCAGGCCCTTTCCATGAAAGTGATTCTCGCCAGTCTCTGCTTAGGGCTACATCAACAGCAAACAAACCATAGAGATAGAACTTGAAACTGCTTTATTGTGTCAAGTTTCAAAGAGCTAGCACAAACCGTGTTTGATTTAGAGTTCCAAATACATGTATCACTATGGGAGAAAACAGAGTGAAACCTCAAAATGAAACCGGTTACTTCCAACGAATGGTTTAACCTAGAAGAACGAAATTTGGCGAGCCAAGTGGGATTGGTGTACTGATCATTACCAGAAAGTTTCATCAAGATTGGGTGAAAAAGTGTGTGCTGAGATTTCAGGCAATTCGTAGTTTTTTGGAAGCTTGGCAGGCCCTTTCCATGAAAGTGATTCTCGCCAGTCTCTGCTTAGGGATACATCAACAGCAAACAAACCATAGAGATAGAACTTGAAACTGCTTTATTGTGTCATGTTTCAAAAATCTAGCACAAACCGTGTTTGATTTAGAGTTCCAAATACATGTATCCCTATAGGAGAAAACAGAGTGAAACCTCAAAATGAAACCGGTTACTGCCAACGAACAGTTTAACCTAGAAGAACGAAATTTGGCCAGCCAAGTGGGATTGGTGTACTGATCATTACCTGAAAGTATCATCAAGATTGGGTGAAAAAGTGTGTGCTGAGATTTCAGGCAACTCGTAGTTTTTTGGAAGCTTGGCAGGCCCTTTCCATGAAAGTGATTCTCGCCAGTCTCTGCTTAGGGCTACATCAACAGCAAACAAACCATAGAGATAGAACTTGAAACTGCTTTATTGTGTCAAGTTTCAAAGAGCTAGCACAAACCGTGTTTGATTTAGAGTTCCAAATACATGTATCCCTATAGGAGAAAACAGAGTGAAACCTCAAAATGAAACCGGTTACTGCCAACGAACGGTTTAACCTAGAAGAATGAAATTTGGCGAGCCAAGTGGGATTGGTGTACTGATCATTACCTGAAAGTTTCATCAAGATTGGGTGAAAAAGTGTTTGCTGAGATTTCAGGCAACTCGTAGTTTTTTGGAATCTTGGCAGGCCCTTCCATGAAAGTGATTCTCGCCAGTCTCTGCTTAGGGCTACATCAACAGCAAACAAACCATAGAGATAGAACTTGAAACTGCTTTATTGGGTCCAGTTTCAAAGAGCTAGCACAAACCGTGTTTGATTTAGAGTTCCAAATACATGTATCCCTATGGGAGAAAGCAGAGTGAAACCTCAAAATGAAACCGGTTACTGCCAACGAACGGTTTAACCTAGAAGAACGAAATTTGGCGAGCCAAGTGGGATTGGTGTACTGATCATTACCTGAAAGTTTCATCAAGATTGGGTGAAAAAGTGTGTGCTGAGATTTCAGGCAACTCGTAGTTTTTTGGAAGCTTGGCAGGCCCTTTCCATGAAAGTGATTCTCGCCAGTCTCTGCTTAGGGCTACATCAACATCAAACAAACCATAGAGATAGAACTTGAAACTGCTTTATTGTGTCAAGTTTCAAATAGCTAGCACAAACCGTGTTTGATTTAGAGTTCCAAATACATGTATCCCTATAGGAGAAAACAGAGTGAAACCTCAAAATTGAACCGGTTACTGCCAACGAACGGTTCAACCTAGAAGAACGAAATTTGGCGAGCCAAGTGGGATTGGTGTACTGATCATTACCTGAAAGTTTTATCAAGATTGGGTAAAAAAGTGTGTGCTGAGATTTCAGGCAACTCGTAGTTTTTTGGAAGCTTGGCAGGCCCTTTCCATGAAAGTGATTCTCGCCAGTCTCTGCTTAGGGCTACATCAACAGCAAACAAACCATAGAGATAGAACTTGAAACTGCTTTATTGTGTCAGGTTTCAAAGAGCTAGCACAAACCGTGTTTGATTTAGAGTTCCAAATACATGTATCACTATGGGAGAAAACAGAGTGAAACCTCAAAATGAAACCGGTTACTGCCAACGAATGGTTTAACCTAGAAGAACGAAATTTGGCGAGACAAGTGGGATTGGTGTACTGATCATTACCTGAAAGTTTCATCAAGATTGGGTGAAAAAGTGTGTGCTGAGATTTCAGGCAACTCGTAGTTTTTTGGAAGCTTTGCAGGCCCTTTCCATGAAAGTGATTCTCGCCAGTCTCTGCTTAGGGCTACATCAACAGCAACCAAACCATAGAGATAGAACTTGAAACTGCTTTATTGTGTCAAGTTTGAAAGAGCTAGCACAAACCGTGTTTGATTTAGAGTTCCAAATACATGTATCCCTATAGGAGAAAACAGAGTGAAACCTCAAAATGAAACCGGTTACTGCCAACAAACGATTTAACCTAGAAGAACGAAATTTGGCGAGCCAAGTGGGATTGGTGTACTGATCATTACCTGAAAGTTTTATCAAGATTGGGTGAAAAAGTGTGTGCTGAGATTTCTGGCAACTCGTAGTTTTTTGGAAGCTTGGCAGGCCCTTTCCATGAAAGTGATTCTCGCCAGTCTCTGCTTAGGGCTACATCAACAGCAAACAAACCATAGAGATAGAACTTGAAACTGCTTTATTGTGTCAGGTTTCAAAGAGCTAGCACAAACCGTGTTTGATTTAGAGTTCCAAATACATGTATCACTATTGGAGAAAACAGAGTGAAACCTCAAAATGAAACCGGTTACTGCCAACGAATGGTTTAACCTAGAAGAACGAAATTTGGCGAGCCAAGTGGGATTGGTATACTGATCATTACCTGAAAGTTTCATCAAGATTGGGTGAAAAAGTGTGTGCTGAGATTTCAGGCAACTCGTAGTTTTTTGGAAGCTTGGCAGGCCCTTTCCATGAAAGTGATTCTCGCCAGTCTCTCCTTAGGGCTACATCAACAGCAAACAAACCATAGAGATAGAACTTGAAACTGCTTTTTTGTGTCAAGTTTAGAAGAGCTAGCACAAACCGTGTTTGATTTAGAGTTCCAAATACATGTATCCCTATGGGAGAAAACAGAGTGAAACCTCAAAATGAAACCGGTTACTGCCAACGAACGGTTTAACCTAGAAGAACGAAATTTGGCGAGCCAAGTGGGATTGGTGTACTGATCATTACATGAAAGTTTCATCAAGATTGGGTCAAAAAGTGATTGCTGAGATTTCAGGCAATTCGTAGTTTTTTGGAAGCTTTGCAGGCCCTTTCCATGAAAGTGATTCTCGCCAGTCTCTGCTTAGGGCTACATCAACAGCAAACAAACCATAGAGATAGAACTTGAAACTGCTTTATTTGGTCCAGTTTCAAAGAGCTAGCACAAACCGTGTTTGATTTAGAGTTCCAAATACATGTATCCCTATGGGAGAAAGCAGAGTGAAACCTCAAAATGAAACCGGTTACTGCCAACGAACGGTTTAACCTAGAAGAACGAAATTTGGCGAGCCAAGTGGGATTGGTGTACTGATCATTACCTGAAAGTTTCATCAGGATTGGGTGAAAAAGTGTGTGCTGAGATTTCAGGCAACTCGTAGTTTTTTGGAAGCTTGGCAGGCCCTTTCCATGAAAGTGATTCTTGCCAGTCTCTGCTTAGGGCTACATCAACATCAAACAAACCATAGAGATAGAACTTGAAACTGCTTTATTGTGTCAAGTTTCAAAGAGCTAGCACAAACCGTGTTTGATTTATAGTTCCAAATACATGTATCCCTATAGGAGAAAACAGAGTGAAACCTCAAAATGGAACCGGTTACTGCCAACGAACGGGTTAACCTAGAAGAACAAAATTTGGCGAGCCAAGTGGGGTTGGTGTACTGATCATTACCTGAAAGTTTCATCAAGATTGGGTGAAAAAGTGTGTGCTGAGAATTCAGGCAACTCGTAGTTTTTTGGAAGCTTGGCAGGCCCTTTCCATGAAAGTGATTCTCGCCAGTCTCTGCTTAGGGCTACATCAACAGCAAACAAACCATAGAGATAGAACTTGAAACTGCTTTATTGTGTCAAGTTTCAAAGAGCTAGCACAAACCGTGTTTGATTTAGAGTTCCAAATACATGTATCCCTATAGGAGAAAACAGATTGAAATCTCAAAATGAAACCGGTTACTGCCAACGAACGGTTTAACCTAGAAGAACGAAATTTGGCGAGCCAAGTGGGATTGGTGTACTGATCATTACCTGAAACTATCATCAAGATTGGGTGAAAAAGTGTGTGCTGAGATTTCAGGCAACTCGTAGTTTTTTGGAAGCTTGGCAGGCCCTTTCCATGAAAGTGATTCTCGCCAGTCTCTGCTTAGGGCTACATCAACAGCAAACAAACCATAGAGATAGAACTTGAAACTGCTTTATTGTGTCAAGTTTCAAAGAGCTAGCACAAACCGTGTTTGATTTAGAGTTCCAAATACATGTATCCCTATAGGAGAAAACAGATTGAAATCTCAAAATGAAACCGGTTACTGCCAACGAACGGTTTAACATAGAAGAACGAAATTTGGCGAGCCATATGGGATTGGTGTACTGATCATTACCTGAAAGTATCATCAAGATTGGGTGAAAAAGTGTTTGCTGAGATTTCAGGCAACTCGTAGATTTTTGGAAGCTTGGCAGGCCCTTTCCATGAAAATGATTCTCGCCAGTCTCTGCTTAGGGCTACATCAACAGCAAACAAACCATAGAGATAGAACTTGAAACTGCTTTATTGTGTCAAGTTTCAAGAGCTAGCACAAACCGTGTTTGATTTAGAGTTCCAAATACATGTATCCCTTTGGAGAAAACAGAGTTAAACCACAAAATGAAACCGTTTACTGCCAACGAACGGTTTACCCTAGAAGAACAAAATTTGGCGAGCCAAGAGGGATTGGTGTACTGATCATTACCTGAAAGTATCATCAAGATTGGGTGAAAAAGTGTTTGCTGAGATTTCAGGCAACTCGTAGTTATTTGGAAGCTTGGCAGGCCCATTCCATGAAAATGATTCTCGCCAGTCTCTGCTTAGGGCTACATCAACAGCAAACAAACCATAGAGATAGAACTTGAAACTGCTTTATTGTGTCAAGTTTCAAAGAGCTAGCACAAACCGTGTTTGATTTAGCGTTCCAAATACATGTATCCCTTTGGAGAAAACAGATTGAAACCACAAAATGAAACAGTTTACTGCCAACGAAGGGTTTAACCTAGAAGAACAAAATTTGGCGAGCCAAGTGGGATTGGTGTACTGATCATTACCTGAAAGTTTCATCAAGATTGGGTGAAAAAGTGTGTGCTGAGATTTCAGGCAACTCGTAGTTTTTTGGAAGCTTGGCAGGCCCTTTCCATGAAAGTGATTCTCGCCAGTCTCTGCTTAGGGCTACATCAACAGCAAACAAACCATAGAGATAGAACTTGAAACTGCTTTATTGTGTCAAGTTTCAAAGAGCTAGCACAAACCGTGTTTGATTTAGAGTTCCAAATACATGTATTCCTATAGGAGAAAACAGAGTGAAACCTCAAAATGGAACCGGTTACTGCCAACGAACGGTTTAACCTAGAAGAACGAAATTTGGCGAGCCAAGTGGGTTTGGTGTACTGATCATTACCTGAAAGTTTCATCAAGATTGGGTGAAAAAGTGTGTGCTGAGATTTCAGGCAACTCGTAGTTTTTTGGAAGCTTGGCAGGCCCTTTCCATGAAAGTGATTCTCGCCAGTCTCTGCTTAGGGCTACATCAACAGCAAACAAACCATAGAGATAGAACTTGAAACTGCTTTATTGTGTCAAGTTTCAAAGAGCTAGCACAAACCGTGTTTGATTTAGAGTTCCAAATACATGTATCCCTATAGGAGAAAACAGAGTGAAACCTCAAAATGAAACCGGTTACTGCCAATGAACGGTTTAACCTAGAAGAACGAAATTTGGCGAGCCAAGTGGGATTGGTGTACTGATCATTACCTGAAAGTTTCATCAAGATTGGGTGAAAAAGTGTTTGCTGAGATTTCAGGAAACTCGTAGTTTTTTGGAATCTTGGCAGGCCCTTCCATGAAAGTGATTCTCGCCAGTCTCTGCTTAGGGCTACATCAACAGCAAACAAACCATAGAGATAGAACTTGAAACTGCTTTATTGGGTCCAGTTTCAAAGAGCTAGCACAAACCGTGTTTGATTTAGAGTTCCAAATACATGTATCCCTATGGGAGAAAGCAGAGTGAAACCTCAAAATGAAACCGGTTACTGCCAACGAACGGTTTAACCTAGAAGAACGAAATTTGGCGAGCCAAGTGGGATTGGTGTACTGATCATTACATGAAGGTTTCATCAAGATTGGGTCAAAAAGTGTGTGCTGAGATTTCAGGCAATTCGTAGTTTTTTGGAAGCTTGGCAGGCCCTTTCCATGAAAGTGATTCTCGCCAGTCTCTGCTTAGGGCTACATCAACAGCAAACAAACCATAGAGATAGAACTTGAAACTGCTTTATTGGGTCCAGTTTCAAAGAGCTAGCACAAACCGTGTTTGATTTAGAGTTCCAAATACATGTATCCCTATGGGAGAAAGCAGAGTGAAACCTCAAAATGAAACCGGTTACTGCCAACGAACGGTTTAACCTAGAAGAACGAAATTTGGCGAGCCAAGTGGGATTGGTGTACTGATCATTACCTGAAAGTTTCATCAAGATTGGGTGAAAAAGTGTTTGCTGAGATTTCAGGAAACTCGTAGTTTTTTGGAATCTTGGCAGGCCCTTCCATGAAAGTGATTCTCGCCAGTCTCTGCTTAGGGCTACATCAACAGCAAACAAACCATAGAGATAGAACTTGAAACTGCTTTATTGGGTCCAGTTTCAAAGAGCTAGCACAAACCGTGTTTGATTTAGAGTTCCAAATACATGTATCCCTATGGGAGAAAGCAGAGTGAAACCTCAAAATGAAACCGGTTACTGCCAACGAACGGTTTAACCTAGAAGAACGAAATTTGGCGAGCCAAGTGGGATTGGTGTACTGATCATTACCTGAAAGTTTCATCAAGATTGGGTGAAAAAGTGTGTGCTGAGATTTCAGGCAACTCGTAGTTTTTTGGAAGCTTGGCAGGCCCTTTCCATGAAAGTGATTCTCGCCAGTCTCTGCTTAGGGCTACATCAACATCAAACAAACCATAGAGATAGAACTTGAAACTGCTTTATTGTGTCAAGTTTCAAAGAGCTAGCACAAACCGTGTTTGATTTAGAGTTCCAAATACATGTATCCCTATGGGAGAAAACAGAGTGAAACCTCAAAATGAAACCGGTTACTGCCAACAAACGGTTTAACCTAGAAGAACGAAATTTGGCGAGCCAAGTGGGATTTGTGTACTGATCATTACCTCAAAGTTTCATCAAGATTGGGTGAAAAAGTGTGTGCTGAGATTTCAGGCAACTCGTAGTTTTTTGGAAGCTTGGCAGGCCCTTTCCATGAAAGTGATTCTCGCCAGTCTCTGCTTAGGGCTACATCAACAGCAAACAAACCATAGAGATAGAACTTGAAACTGCTTTATTGTGTCAAGTTTCAAAGAGCTAGCACAAACCGTGTTTGATTTAGAGTTCCAAATACATGTATCCCTATGGGAAAAAACAGAGTGAAACCTCAAAATGAAACCGGTTACTGCCAACGAACGGTTTAACCTAGAAGAACGAAATTTGGCGAGCCAAGTGGGATTGGTGTACTGATCATTACATGAAGGTTTCATCAAGATTGGGTCAAAAAGTGTGTGCTGAGATTTCAGGCAATTCGTAGTTTTTTGGAAGCTTGGCAGGCCCTTTCCATGAAAGTGATTCTCGCCAGTCTCTGCTTAGGGCTACATCAACAGCAAACAAACCATAGAGATAGAACTTGAAACTGCTTTATTGGGTCCAGTTTCAAAGAGCTAGCACAAACCGTGTTTGATTTAGAGTTCCAAATACATGTATCCCTATGGGAGAAAGCAGAGTGAAACCTCAAAATGAAACCGGTTACTGCCAACGAACGGTTTAACCTAGAAGAACGAAATTTGGCGAGCCAAGTGGGATTGGTGTACTGATCATTACCTGAAAGTTTCATCAAGATTGGGTGAAAAAGTGTGTGCTGAGATTTCAGGCAACTCGTAGTTTTTTGGAAGCTTTGCAGGCCCTTTCCATGAAAGTGATTCTCGCCAGTCTCTGCTTAGGGCTACATCAACAGCAAACAAACCATAGAGATAGAACTTGAAACTGCTTTATTGTGTCAAGTTTCAAAGAGCTAGCACAAACCGTGTTTGATTTAGAGTTCCAAATACATGTATCCCTCTAGGAGAAAACAGAGTGAAACCTCAAAATGAAACCGGTTACTGCCAACGAACGGTTTAACCTAGAAGAACGAAATTTGGCGAGCCAAGTGGGATTGGTGTACTGATCATTACCTGAAAGTTTCATCAAGATTGGGTGAAAAAGTGTTTGCTGAGATTTCAGGCAACTCGTAGTTTTTTGGAATCTTGGCAGGCCCTTCCATGAAAGTGATTCTCGCCAGTCTCTGCTTAGGGCTACATCAACAGCAAACAAACCATAGAGATAGAACTTGAAACTGCTTTATTGTGTCAAGTTTCAAAGAGCTAGCACAAACCGTGTTTGATTTAGAGTTCCAAATACATGTATCCCTATAGGAGAAAACAGAGTGAAACCTCAAAATGGAACCGGTTACTGCCAACGAACGGTTCAACCTAGAAGAACGAAATTTGGCGAGCCAAGTGGGATTGGTGTACTGATCATTACCTGAAAGTTTCATCAAGATTGGGTGAAAAAGTGTGTGCTGAGATTTCAGGGAACTCGTAGTTTTTTGGAAGCTTGGCAGGCCCTTTCCATGAAAGTGATTCTCAACAGTCTCTGCTTAGGGCTACATCAACAGCAAACAAACCATAGAGATAGAACTTGAAACTGCTTTATTGTGTCAAGTTTCAAAGAGCTAGCACAAACCGTGTTTGATTTAGAGTTCCAAATACATGTATCCCTATAGGAGAAAACAGAGTGAAACCTCAAAATGAAACCGGTTACTGCCAACGAACGGTTTAACCTAGAAGAAGGAAATTTGGCGAGCCAAGTGGGATTGGTGTACTGATCATTACCTGAAAGTTTCATCAAGATTGGGTGAAAAAGTGTGTGCTGAGATTTCAGGCAACTCGTAGTTTTTTGGAAGCTTGGCAGGCCCTTTCCATGAAAGTGATTCTCGCCAGTCTCTGCTTAGGGCTACATCAACAGCAAACAAACCATAGAGATAGAACTTGAAACTGCTTTATTGTGTCAAGTTTCAAAGAGCTAGCACAAACCGTGTTTGATTTAGAGTTCCAAATACATGTATCCCTATAGGAGAAAACAGAGTGAAACCTCAAAATGAAACCGGTTACTGCCAACGAACGGTTTAACCTAGAAGAACGAAATTTGGCGAGCCAAGTGGGATTGGTGTACTGATCATTACCTGAAAGTTTCATCAAGATTGGGTGAAAAAGTGTTTGCTGAGATTTCAGGAAACTCGTACTTTTTTGGAATCTTGGCAGGCCCTTCCATGAAAGTGATTCTCGCCAGTCTCTGCTTAGGGCTACATCAACAGCAAACAAACCATAGAGATAGAACTTGAAACTGCTTTATTGGGTCCAGTTTCAAAGAGCTAGCACAAACCGTGTTTGATTTAGAGTTCCAAATACATGTATCCCTATGGGAGAAAGCAGAGTGAAACCTCAAAATGAAACCGGTTACTGCCAACGAAGGTTTAACCTAGAAGAACGAAATTTGGCGAGCCAAGTGGGATTGGTGTACTGATCATTACCTGAAAGTTTCATCAAGATTGGGTGAAAAAGTGTGTGCTGAGATTTCAGGCAACTCGTAGTTTTTTGGAAGCTTGGCAGGCCCTTTCCATGAAAGTGATTCTCGCCAGTCTCTGCTTAGGGCTACATCAACAGCAAACAAACCATAGAGATAGAACTTGAAACTGCTTTATTGTGTCAAGTTTCAAAGAGCTAGCACAAACCGTGGTTTGATTTAGAGTTCCAAATACATGTATCCTATGGGAGAAACAGAGTGAAACCTCAAAAATGAAACCGGTTACTGCCAACAAACGGTTTAACCTAGAAGAACGAAATTTGGCGAGCCAAGTGGGATTTGTGTACTGATCATTACCTCAAAGTTTCATCAAGATTGGGTGAAAAAGTGTGTGCTGAGATTTCAGGCAACTCGTAGTTTTTTGGAAGCTTGGCAGGCCCTTTCCATGAAAGTGATTCTCGCCAGTCTCTGCTTAGGGCTACATCAACAGCAAACAAACATAGAGATAGAACTTGAAACTGCTTTATTGTGTCAAGTTTCAAAGAGCTAGCACAAACCGTGTTTGATTTAGAGTTCCAAATACATGTATCCCTATGGGAAAAAACAGAGTGAAACCTCAAAATGAAACCGGTTACTGCCAACGAACGGTTTAACCTAGAAGAACGAAATTTGGCGAGCCAAGTGGGATTGGTGTACTGATCATTACATGAAGGTTTCATCAAGATTGGGTCAAAAAGTGTGTGCTGAGATTTCAGGCAATTCGTAGTTTTTTGGAAGCTTGGCAGGCCTTTCCATGAAAGTGATTCTCGCCAGTCTCTGCTTAGGGCTACATCAACAGCAAACAAACCATAGAGATAGAACTTGAAACTGCTTTTATTGGGTCCAGTTTCAAAGAGCTAGCACAAACCGTGTTTGATTTAGAGTTCCCCAAATACATGTATCCCTATGGGAGAAAGCAGAGTGAAACCTCAAAATGAAACCGGTTACTGCCAACGAACGGTTTAACCTAGAAGAACGAAATTTGGCGAGCCAAGTGGGATTGGTGTACTGATCATTACCTGAAAGTTTCATCAAGATTGGGTGAAAAAGTGTTTGCTGAGATTTCAGGAAACTCGTAGTTTTTTGGAATCTTGGCAGGCCCTTCCATGAAAGTGATTCTCGCCAGTCTCTGCTTAGGGCTACATCAACAGCAAACAAACCATAGAGATAGAACTTGAAACTGCTTTATTGGGTCCAGTTTCAAAGAGCTAGCACAAACCGTGTTTGATTTAGAGTTCCAAATACATGTATCCCTATGGGAGAAAGCAGAGTGAAACCTCAAAATGAAACCGGTTACTGCCAACGAATGGTTTAACCTAGAAGAACGAAATTTGGCGAGCCAAGTGGGATTGGTGTACTGATCATTACCTGAAAGTTTCATCAAGATTGGGTGAAAAAGTGTGTGCTGAGATTTCAGGCAACTCGTAGTTTTTTGGAAGCTTGGCAGGCCCTTTCCATGAAAGTGATTCTCGCCAGTCTCTGCTTAGGGCTACATCAACATCAAACAAACCATAGAGATAGAACTTGAAACTGCTTTATTGTGTCAAGTTTCAAAGAGCTAGCACAAACCGTGTTTGATTTAGAGTTCCAAATACATGTATCCCTATGGGAGAAAACAGAGTGAAACCTCAAAATGAAACCGGTTACTGCCAACAAATGGTTTAACCTAGAAGAACGAAATTTGGCGAGCCAAGTGGGATTTGTGTACTGATCATTACCTCAAAGTTTCATCAAGATTGGGTGAAAAAGTGTGTGCTGAGATTTCAGGCAACTCGTAGTTTTTTGGAAGCTTGGCAGGCCCTTTCCATGAAAGTGATTCTCGCCAGTCTCTGCTTAGGGCTACATCAACAGCAAACAAACCATAGAGATAGAACTTGAAACTGCTTTATTGTGTCAAGTTTCAAAGAGCTAGCACAAACCGTGTTTGATTTAGAGTTCCAAATACATGTATCCCTATGGGAAAAAACAGAGTGAAACCTCAAAATGAAACCGGTTACTGCCAACGAACGGTTTAACCTAGAAGAACGAAATTTGGCGAGCCAAGTGGGATTGGTGTACTGATCATTACATGAAGGTTTCATCAAGATTGGGTCAAAAAGTGTGTGCTGAGATTTCAGGCAATTCGTAGTTTTTTGGAAGCTTGGCAGGCCCTTTCCATGAAAGTGATTCTCGCCAGTCTCTGCTTAGGGCTACATCAACAGCAAACAAACCATAGAGATAGAACTTGAAACTGCTTTATTGGGTCCAGTTTCAAAGAGATAGCACAAACCGTGTTTGATTTAGAGTTCCAAATACATGTATCCCTATGGGAGAAAGCAGAGTGAAACCTCAAAATGAAACCGGTTACTGCCAACGAACGGTTTAACCTAGAAGAACGAAATTTGGCGAGCCAAGTGGGATTGGTGTACTGATCATTACCTGAAAGTTTCATCAAGATTGGGTGAAAAAGTGTGTGCTGAGATTTCAGGCAACTCGTAGTTTTTTGGAAGCTTTGCAGGCCCTTTCCATGAAAGTGATTCTCGCCAGTCTCTGCTTAGGGCTACATCAACAGCAAACAAACCATAGAGATAGAACTTGAAACTGCTTTATTGTGTCAAGTTTCAAAGAGCTAGCACAAACCGTGTTTGATTTAGAGTTCCAAATACATGTATCCCTCTAGGAGAAAACAGAGTGAAACCTCAAAATGAAACCGGTTACTGCCAACGAACGGTTTAACCTAGAAGAACGAAATTTGGCGAGCCAAGTGGGATTGGTGTACTGATCATTACCTGAAAGTTTCATCAAGATTGGGTGAAAAAGTGTTTGCTGAGATTTCAGGCAACTCGTAGTTTTTTGGAATCTTGGCAGGCCCTTCCATGAAAGTGGTTCTCGCCAGTCTCTGCTTAGGGCTACATCAACAGCAAACAAACCATAGAGATAGAACTTGAAACTGCTTTATTGTGTCAAGTTTCAAAGAGCTAGCACAAACCGTGTTTGATTTAGAGTTCCAAATACATGTATCCCTATAGGAGAAATCAGAGTGAAACCTCAAAATGGAACCGGTTACTGCCAACGAACGGTTCAACCTAGAAGAACGAAATTTGGCGAGCCAAGTGGGATTGGTGTACTGATCATTACCTGAAAGTTTCATCAAGATTGGGTAAAAAAGTGTGTGCTGAGATTTCAGGCAACTCGTAGTTTTTTGGAAGCTTGGCAGGCCCTTTCCATGAAAGTGATTCTCGCCAGTCTCTGCTTAGGGCTACATCAACAGCAAACAAACCATAAAGATAGAACTTGAAACTGCTTTATTGTGTCAAGTTTCAAAGAGCTAGCACAAATCGTGTTTGATTTAGAGTTCCAAATACATGTATCCCTATAGGAGAAAACAGATTGAAATCTCAAAATGAAACCGGTTACTGCCAACGAACGGTTTAACCTAGAAGAACGAAATTTGGCGAGCCAAGTGGGATTGGTGTACTGATCATTACCTGAAACTATCATCAAGATTGGGTGAAAAAGTGTGTGCTGAGATTTCAGGCAACTCGTAGTTTTTTGGAAGCTTGGCAGGCCCTTTCCATGAAAGTGATTCTCGCCAGTCTCTGCTTAGGGCTACATCAACAGCAAACAAACCATAGAGATAGAACTTGAAACTGCTTTATTGTGTCAAGTTTCAAAGAGCTAGCACAAACCGTGTTTGATTTAGAGTTCCAAATACATGTATCCCTATAGGAGAAAACAGATTGAAATCTCAAAATGAAACCGGTTACTGCCAATGAACGGTTTAACCTAGAAGAACGAAATTTGGCGAGCCAAGTGGGATTGGTGTACTGATCATTACCTGAAACTATCATCAAGATTGGGTGAAAAAGTGTTTGCTGAGATTTCAGGCAACTCGTAGATTATTGGAAGCTTGGCAGGCCCTTTCCATGAAAATGATTCTCGCCAGTCTCTGCTTAGGGCTACATCAACAGCAAACAAACCATAGAGATAGAACTTGAAACTGCTTTATTGTGTCAAGTTTCAAGAGCTAGCACAAACCGTGTTTGATTTAGAGTTCCAAATACATGTATCCCTTTGGAGAAAACAGAGTTAAACCACAAAATGAAACCGTTTACTGCCAACGAACGGTTTACCCTAGAAGAACAAAATTTGGCGAGCCAAGAGGGATTGGTGTACTGATAATTACCTGAAAGTATCATCAAGATTGGGTGAAAAAGTGTTTGCTGAGATTTAAGGCAACTCGTAGTTATTTGGAAGCTTGGCGGGCCCATTCCATGAAAGTGATTCTCGCCAGTCTCTGCTTAGGGCTACATCAACAGCAAACAAACCATAGAGATAGAACTTGAAACTGCTTTATTGTGTCAAGTTTCAAAGAGCTAGCACAAACCGTGTTTGATTTAGAGTTCCAAATACATGTATCCCTATAGGAGAAAACAGAGTGAAACCGGTTACTGCCAACGAACGGTTTAACCTAGAAGAACGAAATTTGGCAAGCCAAGTGGGATTGGTGTTCTGATCATTACCTGAAAGTTTCATCAAGATTGGGTGAAAAAGTGTGTGCTGAGATTTCAGGTAACTAGTAGTTTTTTGGAAGCTTGGCAGGCCCTTTCCATGAAAGTGATTCTCGCCAGTCTCTGCTTAGGGCTACATCAACAGCAAACAAACCATAGAGATAGAACTTGAAACTACTTTATTGTGTCAAGTTTCAAAGAGCTAGCACAAACCGTGTTTGATTTAGAGTTCCAAATACATGTATCCCTATGGGAGAAAACAGAGTGAAACCTCAAAATGAAACCGGTTACTGCCAACGAACGGTTTAACCTAGAAGAACGAAATTTGGCGAGCCAAGAGGGATTGGTGTACTGATCATTACCTGAAAGTTTCATCAAGATTGGGTGAAAAAGTGTGTGCTGAGATTTCAGGCAACTCGTAGTTTTTTGGAAGCTTTGCAGGCCCTTTCCATGAAAGTGATTCTCGCCAGTCTCTGCTTAGGGCTACATCAACATCAAACAAACCATAGAGATAGAACTTGAAACTGCTTTATTGTGTCAAGTTTCAAAGAGCTAGCACAAACCGTGTTTGATTTAGAGTTCCAAATACATGTATCACTATGGGAGAAAACAGAGTGAAACCTCAAAATGAAACCGGTTACTGCCAACGAATGGTTTAACCTAGAAGAACGAAATTTGGCGAGCCAAGTGGGATTGGTGTACTGATCATTACCTGAAAGTATCATCAAGATTGGGTGAAAAAGTGTTTGCTGAGATTTCAGGCAACTCGTAGTTTTTTGGAAGCTTGGCAGGCCCTTTCCATGAAAGTGATTCTCGCCAGTCTCTGCTTAGGGCTACATCAACAGCAAACAAACCATAGAGATAGAACTTGAAACTGCTTTATTGTGTCAAGTTTCAAAGAGCTAGCACAAACCGTGTTTGATTTAGAGTTCCAAATACATGTATCTCTATAGGAGAAAACAGAGTGAAACCTCAAAATGAAACCGGTTACTGCCAACGAACGGTTTAACCTAGAAGAACGAAATTTGGCGAGCCAAGTGGGATTGGTGTACTGATCATTACCTGAAAGTTTCATCAAGATTGGGTGAAAAAGTGTGTGCTGAGATTTCAGGCAACTCGTAGTTTTTTGGAAGCTTGGCAGGCCCTTTCCATGAAAGTGATTCTCGCCAGTCTCTTCTTAGTGCTACATCAACACCTAACAAACCATAGAGATAGAACTTGAAACTGCTTTATTGTGTCAAGTTTCAAAAAGTTAGCACAAACCGTGTTTGATTTAGAGTTCCAAATACATGTATCTCTATAGGAGAAAACAGAGTGAAACCTCAAAATGGAACCTGTTACTGCCAACGAACGGTTTAACCTAGAAGAACGAAATTTGGCTAGCCAAGTGGGATTGGTGTACTGATCATTACCTGAAAGTTTCATCAAGATTGGGTGAAAAAGTGTGTGCTGAGATTTCAGGTAACTAGTAGTTTTTTGGAAGCTTGGCAGGCCCTTTCCATGAAAGTGATTCTCGCCAGTCTCTGCTTAGGGCTACATCAACAGCAAACAAACCATAGAGATAGAACTTGAAACTACTTTATTGTGTCAAGTTTCAAAGAGCTAGCAAAAACCGTGTTTGATTTAGAGTTCCAAATACATGTATCCCTATGGGAGAAAACAGAGTGAAACCTCAAAATGAAACCGGTTACTGCCAACGAACGGTTTAACCTAGAAGAACGAAATTTGGCGAGCCAAGTGGGATTGGTGTACTGATCATTACATGAAAGTTTCATCAAGATTGGGTGAAAAAGTGTGTGCTGAGATTTCAGGCAATTCGTAGTTTTTTGGAAGCTTGGCAGGCCCTTTCCATGAAAGTGATTCTCGCCAGTCTCTGCTTAGGGCTACATCAACAGCAAACAAACCATAGAGATAGAACTTGAAACTGCTTTATTGTGTCATGCTTCAAAAATCTAGCACAAACCGTGTTTCATTTAGAGTTCCAAATACATGTATCCCTATAGGAGAAAACAGAGTGAAACCTCAAAATGAAACCGGTTACTGCCAACGAACAGTTTAACCTAGAAGAACGAAATTTGGCCAGCCAAGTGGGATTGGTGTACTGATCATTACCTGAAAGTTTCATCAAGATTGGGTGAAAAAGTGTGTGCTGAGATTTCAGGCAACTCGTAGTTTTTTGGAAGCTTGGCAGGCCCTTTCCATGAAAGTGATTCTCGCCAGTCTCTGCTTAGGGCTACATCAACAGCAAACAAACCATAAAGATAGAACTTGAAACTGCTTTATTGTGTCAAGTTTCAAAGAGCTAGCACAAATCGTGTTTGATTTAGAGTTCCAAATACATGTATCCCTATAGGAGAAAAGAGATTGAAATCTCAAAATGAAACCGGTTACTGCCAACGAACGGTTTAACCTAGAAGAACGAAATTTGGCGAGCCAATTGGGATTGGTGTACTGATCATTACCTGAAACTATCATCAAGATTGGGTGAAAAAGTGTGTGCTGAGATTTCAGGCAACTCGTAGTTTTTTGGAAGCTTGGCAGGCCCTTTCCATGAAAGTGATTCTCGCCAGTCTCTGCTTAGGGCTACATCAACAGCAAACAAACCATAGAGAAAGAACTTGAAACTGCTTTATTGTGTCAAGTTTCAAAGAGCTAGCACAAACCGTGTTTGATTTAGAGTTCCAAATACATGTATCCCTATAGGAGAAAACAGATTGAAATCTCAAAATGAAACCGGTTACTGCCAACGAACGGTTTAACATAGAAGAACGAAATTTGGCGAGCCATGTGGGATTGGTGTACTGATCATTACCTGAAAGTATCATCAAGATTGGGTGAAAAAGTGTTTGCTGAGATTTCAGGCAACTCGTAGATTTTTGGAAGCTTGGCAGGCCCTTCCATTAAAGTGATTCTCGCCAGTCTCTGCTTAGGGCTACATCAACAGCAAACAAACCATAGAGATAGAACTTGAAACTGCTTTTTTGGGTCCAGTTTCAAAGAGCTAGCACAAATCGTGTTTGATTTATAGTTCCAAATACATGTATCCCTATAGGAGAAAAGAGATTGAAATCTCAAAATGAAACCGGTTACTGCCAACGAACGGTTTAACCTAGAAGAACGAAATTTGGCGAGCCAATTGGGATTGGTGTACTGATCATTACCTGAAACTATCATCAAGATTGGGTGAAAAAGTGTGTGCTGAGATTTCAGGCAACTCGTAGTTTTTTGGAAGCTTGGCAGGCCCTTTCCATGAAAGTGATTCTCGCCAGTCTCTGCTTAGGGCTACATCAACAGCAAACAAACCATAGAGAAAGAACTTGAAACTGCTTTATTGTGTCAAGTTTCAAAGAGCTAGCACAAACCGTGTTTGATTTAGAGTTCCAAATACATGTATCCCTATAGGAGAAAACAGATTGAAATCTCAAAATGAAACCGGTTACTGCCAACGAACGGTTTAACATAGAAGAACGAAATTTGGCGAGCCATGTGGGATTGGTGTACTGATCATTACCTGAAAGTATCATCAAGATTGGGTGAAAAAGTGTTTGCTGAGATTTCAGGCAACTCGTAGATTTTTGGAAGCTTGGCAGGCCCTTCCATTAAAGTGATTCTCGCCAGTCTCTGCTTAGGGCTACATCAACAGCAAACAAACCATAGAGATAGAACTTGAAACTGCTTTTTTGGGTCCAGTTTCAAAGAGCTAGCACAAATCGTGTTTGATTTATAGTTCCAAATACATGTATCCCTATGGGAGAAAGCAGAGTGAAACCTCAAAATAAACCGGTTACTGCCAACGAACGGTTTAACCTAGAAGAACGAAATTTGGCAAGCCAAGTGAGATTGGTGTACTGATCATTACCTGAAAGTTTCATCAAGATTGGCTGAAAAAGTGTGTGCTGATATTTCAGGCAACTCGTAGTTTTTTGGAAGCTTGGCAGGCCCTTTCCATGAAAGTGATTCTCGCCAGTCTCTGCTTAGGGCTACATCAACAGCAAACAAACCATAGAGATAGAACTTGAAACTGCTTTATTGTGTCAGGTTTCAAAGAGCTAGCACAAACCGTGTTTGATTTAGAGTTCCAAATACATGTATCACTATGGGAGAAAACAGAGTGAAACCTCAAAATGAAACCGGTTACTGCCAACGAATGGTTTAACCTAGAAGAACGAAATTTGGCGAGCCAAGTGGGATTGGTGTACTGATCATTACCTGAAAGTTTCATCAAGATTGGGTGAAAAAGTGTGTGCTGAGATTTCAGGCAACTCGTAGTTTTTTGGAAGCTTGGCAGGCCCTTTCCATGAAAGTGATTCTCGCCAGTCTCTGCTTAGGGCTACATGAACAGCAAACAAACCATAGAGATAGAACTTGAAACTGCTTTATTGTGTCAAGTTTCAAAGAGCTAGCACAAACCGTGTTTGATTTAGAGTTCCAAATACATGTATCCCTATAGGAGAAAACAGATTGAAACCTCAAAATGGAACCTGTTACTGCCAACGAACGGTTTAACCTAGAAGAACGAAATTTGGCTAGCCAAGTGGGATTGGTGTACTGATCATTACCTGAAAGTTTCATCAAGATTGGGTGAAAAAGTGTGTGCTGAGATTTCAGGTAACTAGTAGTTTTTTGGAAGCTTGGCAGGCCCTTTCCATGAAAGTGATTCTCGCCAGTCTCTGCTTAGGGCTACATCAACAGCAAACAAACCATAGAGATAGAACTTGAAACTACTTTATTGTGTCAAGTTTCAAAGAGCTAGCAAAAACCGTGTTTGATTTAGAGTTCCAAATACATGTATCCCTATGGGAGAAAACAGAGTGAAACCTCAAAATGAAACCGGTTACTGCCAACGAACGGTTTAACCTAGAAGAACGAAATTTGGCGAGCCAAGTGGGATTGGTGTACTGATCATTACATGAAAGTTTCATCAAGATTGGGTGAAAAAGTGTGTGCTGAGATTTCAGGCAATTCGTAGTTTTTTGGAAGCTTGGCAGGCCCTTTCCATGAAAGTGATTCTCGCCAGTCTCTGCTTAGGGCTACATCAACAGCAAACAAACCATAGAGATAAAACTTGATACTGCTTTATTGTGTCATGCTTCAAAAATCTAGCACAAACCGTGTTTGATTTAGAGTTCCAAATACATGTATCCCTATAGGAGAAAACAGAGTGAAACCTCAAAATGAAACCGGTTACTGCCAACGAACAGTTTAACCTAGAAGAACGAAATTTGGCCAGCCAAGTGGGATTGGTGTACTGATCATTACCTGAAAGTTTCATCAAGATTGGGTGAAAAAGTGTGTGCTGAGATTTCAGGCAACTCGTAGTTTTTTGGAAGCTTGGCAGGCCCTTTCCATGAAAGTGATTCTCGCCAGTCTCTGCTTAGGGCTACATCAACAGCAAACAAACCATAAAGATAGAACTTGAAACTGCTTTATTGTGTCAAGTTTCAAAGAGCTAGCACAAATCGTGTTTGATTTAGAGTTCCAAATACATGTATCCCTATAGGAGAAAAGAGATTGAAATCTCAAAATGAAACCGGTTACTGCCAACGAACGGTTTAACCTAGAAGAACGAAATTTGGCGAGCCAATTGGGATTGGTGTACTGATCATTACCTGAAACTATCATCAAGATTGGGTGAAAAAGTGTGTGCTGAGATTTCAGGCAACTCGTAGTTTTTTGGAAGCTTGGCAGGCCCTTTCCATGAAAGTGATTCTCGCCAGTCTCTGCTTAGGGCTACATCAACAGCAAACAAACCATAGAGATAGAACTTGAAACTGCTTTATTGTGTCAAGTTTCAAAGAGCTAGCACAAACCGTGTTTGATTTAGAGTTCCAAATACATGTATCCCTATAAGAGAAAACAGATTGAAATCTCAAAATGAAACCGGTTACTGCCAACGAACGGTTTAACCTAGAAGAACGAAATTTGGCGAGCCAAGTGGGATTGGTGTACTGATCATTACCTGAAACTATCATCAAGATTGGGTGAAAAAGTGTGTGCTGAGATTTCAGGCAACTCGTAGTTTTTTGGAAGCTTGGCAGGCCCTTTCCATGAAAGTGATTCTCGCCAGTCTCTGCTTAGGGCTACATCAACAGCAAACAAACCATAGAGATAGAACTTGAAACTGCTTTATTGTGTCAAGTTTCAAAGAGCTAGCACAAACCGTGTTTGATTTAGAGATCCAAATACATGTATCCCTATAGGAGAAAACAGATTGAAATCTCAAAATGAAACCGGTTACTGCCAACGAACGGTTTAACATAGAAGAACGAAATTTGGCGAGCCATGTGGGATTGGTGTACTGATCATTACCTGAAAGTATCATCAAGATTGGGTGAAAAAGTGTTTGCTGAGATTTCAGGCAACTCGTAGATTTTTGGAAGCTTGGCAGGCCCTTCCATGAAAGTGATTCTCGCCAGTCTCTGCTTAGGGCTACATCAACAGCAAACAAACCATAGA
>NW_027523958.1:0-38360 GCF_052094955.1 Ictidomys tridecemlineatus | reverse complement strand
ACTCAGTCTTCAACCTCTGCTCTCTGTAACAGTCTTTCTGCACCCCAGTCTCCAACCTCTGCTCTCTGTGAGATCCTTCTCCACCCCGTTCTCCAAACTTTGCTCTCTGTAACAGTCATTCTGCACCTCAGTCTCCAACCTCATCTCTCTGCAACGGCCCTTCTGCACCCCAGTATCCAACCTCGGTTCTCTGCAGCAGTCCTTCTGCACTTCAGTCTCCAAACTCTGCTCTCCGCAACAGTCCTTCTGCACCCCAGTCTCAAACTTCTGCTCTGTGCAAAAGTCCTTCTACACACCAGTCTCCAACATCTGCTCTCTGCAACTATCCTTCTGCATCCCAGTCTCCAACGTCTGCTCTCTGCAACAGTCCTTCTACACCCCAGTCTCCAACCTCTGCTCTCTGCTACAGTCCTTCTGCACCCAAGGCTCCAACCTCTGCTCGCTGTAACTATCCTATTGCACCCTGGTCCCCAAACTCTGCTCTCAGTAGCGATCCTTCTACACCTCAGTTTCCAACCTCTGCTCTCTGCAACGATCTTTTTGCACCCCAGTCTCCAACGTCTGTTCTCTGCAACAGTCATTCTAACCCCAGTCTCCAGCCTCTGCTCTCTGTAACATCCTGCTCCATCCCAGTTTCCAAACTCTTCTCTAGGTGACATTCCTTCTGCTCCCCAGTCTCCACCTTCTGCTCTTTGTAACAGTACTTGTGTACCGCAGTCTCCAATCTCTGCTCACTGCAACATTTCTTCTGAACCCCAGTCTCCAAACTGTGCTCTCTGTAAGTGTCTTTTTGACCCCAGTCTCCAACCTCTGCTCTCTGTAAAAATCCTTCTGCACCTCAGTCTCCAACCTCTGCTTTCTGCAATGATCCTTCTGAACCACAGTTTCCAAACTCTGCACTCTGTAACAGTCCTTTTACACCTAGTCTCCAACCTCTTCTCTCTGTAACAATCCTTATGCACACCAGTCTCCAAACTCTGCTCTGTATAACAGGTCTTCTGCATCCCAGTCTCAAACCTCTTCACTCTGCAATGACCCTTCACCATCTCAGTCTCCAAACTCTGCTCTCTGCAACAGTCCTTCTGCAACCCAGTATCCAACTTCTGCTCTTTGTAAGATTTTTCTTCACCTCGGTCTCCAAACTTTGCTCTCTATAACAGTCCTTCTGCACCTCAATCTCCAACCTCTTCTCTCTGCTTTGATCCTTCAGCACCCCAGTAACCAAACTCTGTTCTCTGCAACAGTCTTTCTGCACCCCATGCTACAAAATCTGCTCTCTGTAACAGTCCTTCTGCACCCCATTCTCAAAACTCTACTTTCCATATCAGTTATTCCGCACCCCAGTCTCCAACCTCTGTTCTTCGTAACAGTCCTTCTTCACCTCAGTCTCCAACTCTGCTCTCTGCAACTGTTCTTCTGCACCCCAGTCTCCAACATCTTCTCTCTGCAACAGTCCTTCTACACCCCAATCTCGAACCTCTGCTCGCTGCTACACTCCTTCTGCACCCCATCTCCAAACTCTGCTCTCTGTAATAGTCCACCTGCACCTCAGTCTCCAACCTCTGCTCTCTGCAAGGATCCTTCAGCATCCAAGTCTCCAAAGTCTGCTCTCTGCAACAGTCCTTCTGCACCCCAGTCTCCAACCTTCGCTCTCTGCTACAGTTTTTCTGCACCGCAGTCTCCAACCTCTGCTCTCTGCAACATTTCTTCTGCACCCCCGTCTCCAACCTGTACTCTCTGTAACTGTCCTGCTTTTCCCAGTCTCCACACTCTGCTCTCTGTAGCGATCCTTCTGCACCTCAGTCTTCAACCTCTGATCTCTGCAACAGTCCTTCTGCACCCCAGTCTCCAAGCTCTTACCTCTGTAACAGTCCTTCTGCACATCAGTGTCTAAACTCTGCTCTCTGTAAAAATTCTTCTTCACCTCAGTCTCAAACCTCTTCTTTCTGTAACAGGCTTTCTGCACCCCAGTCTCCAAACTCTGCTCTCTATAACAGTTCTTCTGAACCCCCATCTGCAAATTCTGCACTCTGTAAAACTCCTTCTGCACCTCAGTCTCCAAACTCAGCTCTCTGTAACTATCTTTCTGCAACAGAGTCTGAATCCTCTTCTCTCTCCAAGATCCTTCTGTTCCTCAGTCTTCAACCTCTGCTCTCTGAAATGATCCTTCTGCACCCCAGTCTCCAACCTATGCTCTCTTAAGAGTCCTTCTGAACCTCAGGCTCTAACCTCTTCTCTCTGTAACAATCCTTCTGCACCTCAGTCTCCAACCTCTGCTTATTGTAACAGTCCTTCTGCATCCCAGTATCCAAACTCTGCTCTCTGTTACAGTCCTTCTATGCCTCAGTCTTAAACTTCTGCTCTCTGCAAGGATCCTTCTGCACCCCAGTCTCCAATTTGTGCTATGTGTAACAATCCTTCTGCACCCCATTCCCCAAACTCTGCTTTCTGTAAAAGTTCTTTTGTACTGCATTCTCCAACATCTGCTCTCTACAAGGGTCCTTCTGCACCCAAGTTTTCAACCTCTGTTATCTGCAACGATCCTTCTGCATCCCAGTCTCCAAAGTCTGCTCTCTGCAACTGTCCTTCTGCTACCCAATCTCCAAATTCTGCTCTCTGCTACAGTTCGTCTGCATCACAGTCTCCAAACTCTGTTCTCTGCAACATTTATTTCTACACCCCAATCTCCAACTTTTGCTCTCTTTAACTGTCCTCCTGCACCCCAGTCTCCAACATCTGCTCTCTGCAATGATCCGTCTTCTCCCCAGGTTCCAACTTCTGCTCTCTGCAATGGTCCTTCTGCACCCCAGTTTCCAAACTCTGCTTTTTGTAACAGTCCTTCTGAACCTCAGTCTCCAAACTCTGCCTTCTGTAAGATCCTTCTGCAATCAATTCTTCAAACTCTGCTCTCTGTAACATGCCTTGTACACACCAGTCTTCAACCTCTGAGCTCTGTAACAGGCCTTCTGCACCCCAGTCTCCAATCTGTGCTCTCTGCAATGATCCTTCTTTTACCCAGTCCCAAACTCTGCTCACTGTAACAGTCCTTCTGCAGCCCAGTCTCCAAAGTCTGCTCTCTGCAACAGTCCTTCTCTACCCCAGTCTCCAAACTCTGCTCTCGGTGACAGTTCTTCTGCACCCCAGTCTCCAAACTCTGCTCTCTGTAACACTCCTTCTGCCCCCCAGTCTCCACCCTCTGATCTCTGTAAGAATCCTTCTTGACCTCAGTCTCCAACCTCTGCTCTCTAAAACAGTCCTTCTGCTCCTACGTCTCCAACCTCTATGCTCTGTAATAGTCCTTCAGCACCTCAGTCTCCAAACTCTGTTCTCTGTAAGATCCTTCTGCAAACCATTCTTCAAACTCTGCTTTCTGTAACGGTCCTTCTGAACCCCAGTCTTCAAACTCTGCTCTATGTAACAGTCCTTCTGTACCACAGTCTCAAAACTCTGCTCGCTGTAATGGTCCTTCTGCACCCCAGTATCAAACTTCAGATTACTGTATCAGTTCTTCTGCACCCCAGTTTCCAACCTCTGCTCTCAGTAACTGTCTTTCTGCACCCGAGTCTCCAACCTCTGCTCTCTGTAACGTACTTTCTGCACCACAGTCTGAAACCTCTGCTCTCTGCAAGGATCCTTCTGCCCCTCACTCTCCAACCTCTGCTCTCTGCAATGATCCTTCTGTAACCCGGTCTCCAAACTCAGCTCTCTGTAAGAGTCCTTCTGCACTTCAGTCTTAAAACTCTGCTCTCTGTAACAATCCTTCTGCACCTCAGTCTCCAACCTCTGCTATCTTAAACAATCCTTCTGTACACCAGTCTCCAACCTGTGCTCTTAGTATCATGTCTTCTGCACCCCAGTCTCCAAAATCTGCTCTTTGTTAAAGGCCTAATGCACCCCAGTCTCCAACCTCTTCTCTCTGCAACGATCCTTCTGCACCTCAGTCTCAAAACTCTCCTCTCTGCAACAGTCCTTCTGCACCCCAGTCTCCAGACTCTGGTCTCTGTCAGATCCATTTGCATCCCAGTCTCCAACCTCTGCTCTCTGTAACAGTCCTTCTGCACCCCAGTATCAAAACTCTGCTCTCTGTAAAAGTCCTTCTGCAACTCAGTCTACAAATTTGCTTTTTGTAATGGTCCTTCTGCATCACAGTATTCAAACTTTGCTCTCTGTAACAATTGTTCTGCACCTCAGTCTCCAAAGTCTGCTCCTTGTAACAGTCCATCTGCACCCCAGTCTCAAACATCTGCTCTCTGGAACGGTCCTTCTGCACCCCAGTCTTTATACTCTGCTCTCTGTAACAACCCGTCTGCACCTCAGACTCCAACCTCTTCTCTATGTAACAGTCCTTCTATGCCTCAGTCTGAAACCTCTGCTCTCTGTAAAAGTCCTTCTGCAACTCAGTCTCCAAACTTTGCTCTTTGTAATGGTCTTTCTGCAAAACAGTATTAAAATTTTTCTCTCTGCAACAATCCTTCTGGTCCCCAGTTTCCAAACTTTGCTCTCTGAAAAAGTCCTTCTGAACCTCAGTCTACAAAATGCTCCTTCTAAGATCCTTCTGAAACCCTGTCTTGAAACTGTGCTATCTGTAACAGTGCTTCTGCACCCCAGTCTCCAAACTCTGCTCTCTGCAACGGTTCTTCTGCACACCAGTCTCCAACCTCTGTTCTCTGCATCAGTCCTTCTGCACCCAAGTCTCCAACCTCTGCTCCCTGTAACAGTCCTTCTGAGCTGCAGTCTCCAACCTCTGCTCTCTGAAAAAGTTTTTCTGCACCCTAGTATCCAACATCTGCTCTCTGCAACCGAAGTTCTGCACCCCATTCTCCAACTTCTCCTCTCTGCAACATTTCTTTTGCACTTATGTCTCCATCTGTGCTCTCTGTAACTGTCCTTCGGCACCCCAGTCTCCAAACACTTTTTTTTGCAATAGTCCTTCTGCACACCAGTCTCCAAACTCAGTTCTCTGTAACAGTCCTTCTGTACCGCAGTCTCCAAACTTTGCTTTGTGTAATGGTCTTTCTTCAACCCAGTCTCCACACTCTACTTTCTTTATCAGTTCTTCTGCACTCCAGTCTCCAACCTCTGCTCTCTGTAACAGTTATTCTGCAACACAGTCTCCATCCTCTGCTCTCTGCAAAAGTTCTTCTGCACCCGTTTCAATCCTCTGCTCTCTGCAACATTCCTTCTACACCCCAGTCTCCAAACTGTACTCTTTGCAATGAACTTTCTGCACCCGAGTCTCCAAAGTCTACTCTATGCAACATTTCTTCTGCACCCCAGTCTCCATCCTCTGCTCTCTATTAGAATCCTTCTGCACCCAAGTCTCCAACCTCTCCTCTCTGTAAATGTCCTTCTGTACCACAGTCTCCAAACTCTGCTGTCTGCAACAGTCCTTCTGCACCCCAGTCTCTAACCTGTGCTCTCTGCAACAGTCCTTCTGCACCCCAGTCTCCATCCTCTGCTCTCTGCAACATTTCTTCTTCACCCCAGTCTCCAACCTGTGCTCTCTGTAACTGTCCTTTTGCACCCCAGTCTCCAACCTCTGCTCTCTGAAGCGATCCTTCTTCACCTCAGTCTCAAAACTCTGTTCTCTTCAATGATCCTTCTACACACCAGTCTCCAAGCTCTGCTCTCTGTAACAGTCTTTCTGAACACCAGTGTCCAAACTCCGCTCTCCGTAACAATCCTTCTGCATCTCAGTCTCCAACCTCTGCTCTCTGTAACAGTCCTTTTGTACCTCAGTCTCCAAACTCTGCTCTCTGTAACGATCTGTCTGCACCTCTGTCTCCAAACGCTGCTCTCTGTAAAAGACCTTCTGCACACCAGTATTCAAACTCTACTCTCTGTAACAGTTTTTCTGGGCACCAATCTACAAACGCTGCTCTGGGTAACACTCTTTCTGCACCCCAGTCTCCATACTCTGCTCTCTGTAACACTCGTTCTGTACCCCAGTCTCTATCCTCTGCTCTTTGTAAGAATCCTTCTGCACCCCAGTTTTCAAACTCTCCTCTCTGTAACAGTTTTTTTGCACCTCAGTCTCCAACCTCTGCTCTTTGTAATGATCCTTCAGCACCTCAGTATCCGACCCCTGCTCTCTGTACCAGGCTTTCGGAACCCCATTGCCAAACCTATGCTCTCTGTATCAGTCCTTTTACAACCCAGTATTCTACCTCTGCTCTCTGTAACAATCCTTCTGCATCTGAGTCTCAAACCTCTTCTCTCTGCAACGTTCGGTCTGCACCCAAGTCCCCAACCTCTATTCTCTGCATCAGTCCTTCTGCATCCCACTCTCCAAACTCTGCTCTCTGTAACAGTCCTTCTGTACTGCAGTCTCAAAACTCTGCTCTCTGTAACGGTCCTTCTGCACACCAGTCTCAAACTTCAGATTTCTGTATCAGTTCTTCTGCACCCCAGTCTCCAACCTCTGCTCTCAGTAACTGTCTTTATGCACCCGAGTCTCCAACCTCTGCTCTCTGTAACGTACTTTCTGCACCACAGTCTGAAAACTCTGCTCTCTGCAACGATCCTTCTGCCCCTCACTCTCCAACCTCTGCTCTCTGCAATGATCTTTCTGCACCCCAGTCTCAAAACTCTGCTCTCTGTAAGAGTCCTTCTACACTTCAGTCTCAAACCTCTGCTCTCTGTAACAATCCTTCTGCACCTCATTCTCCATCCTCTGCTATCTGTAACAATCCTTCTGCACACCAGTCTCCAACCTCTTCTCTTTGTAACAGGTCTTCTGATCCCCAGTCTCCAAACTCTGCTCTTTTTTAAAGGCCTAAGGCACCCAAGTTTCCAAACTTTTCTTTCTGCAATGATTCTTCTGTACATAGTCTCCAACCTCTACTCTCTGCAACAGTCCTTCTGCACCCCAGTCTCCAACCTCTGCTCTTTGTAAGATCCTTCTTCACCCCGGTCTCCAAACTTTGCTCTCTATAACAGTCCTTCTTCACCTCAGTGTCCAACCTCTGCTCTCTGCTATGGTCCTTCTGCACCCCAGTAACCAACCTCTGTTCTCTGCAACAGTCCTTCTGCACCCCAGGCTCCAAAATCTGCTCTCTGTAACAATTCTTCTGTACCGCAATATCAAACCTCTGCTGTCTCTAACAGTCCTTCTGCACCCCAGTTACCAAACTCTACTTTCCATATCAGTTATTCTGCATGCCAGTCTACAACCTCTGCTCTCTGTAACAGTTTTTCTGCGCCTCAGTCTCCAACCTCTGCTCTCTGCAACAGTCTTTCTGCACCCCAGTCTCCAACATCTTCTCTCTGCAACACTTCTGCTACACCCCAGTCTCCAACGTTTGCTCACTGCTACAGCTCTTCTGAACCTCAGTCTCTAACATCTGCTCTCTGCAAAAGTCATTCTGCATCTCACTTTCCAACCTCTGCTCTCTGTAATGATCCTTCTGCAACTCAGCCTCCAACCTCTGCTCTCTGTGACAATTCTTCTGCACCCTAGTCTCCAAAATCTGCTTACTGCATCGATTCTTATTCTACCCAGTCTCGAACCTCTGCTCCATGTAACAGTTTTTTTGTAACGCAGTCTCCAACCTCTTCTCTCTGCAACGATTTTTCTGCACCTCAGTCTCTAAACTCTGCTCTCTGCAACAGTCCTTCTGCACCCCAGTCTCCAAATTCTGCTCTCTGTAAAATCCATTTGCATCCCAGTCTCCAACCTCTGCTCTCTGTAACAGTTTTTCTGCACCCCAGTATCCAAACTCTGCTCTCTGTAAAAGTCTTTTTGCAACTCAATCTCCAAACTTTGCTCTTTGTAATGGTTCTTCTGCACCACAGTATTCAAACTTTTCTCTCTGTAACAATTCTTCTGCACCTCAGTCTCAAACGTCTGCTCCTTGTAACAGTCCATCTGCACCCCAGTCTCCAACATCTGTTCTCTAGAGCGGTCCTTCTGCACCCCAGTCTCCAAATTCTGCTCTCTGTAACAGTCCTTCTGCACCTCAGACTTTAACCTCTGCTCTCTGTAACAGTCCTTCTATGCCTCAGTCTGAAACATCTGCTCTCTGCAAAGATCCTTCTGCACCCCAGTCTTCAACCGGTGCTATATTTAACAATCCTTCTGCATCCCAGGCTCCAAACTCTGCTCTCTGTAACAGTTCTTCTGTACTGCAGTCTTCAACCTCTGCTCTCTGCCATGGTGCTTCTTCAACCCAGTCTTCAACTTCACCTTTCTGTATCAGTTCTTCTGCACCCCAGACTCCAACCTCTGCTCTCAGTAACAGTCCTTCTGCACCCCAGTCTCCAACTTCTGCTCTCTGCAACATTTCTTTTGCACCCCAGTCTCTATCTGTGCTCTCTGTAACTGTCCTCCTGCACCCCAGTCTCCAACCTCTGCTCTCTGTAACGTACTTTCTGCACCACAGTCTGAAACCTCTGCTCTCTGCAACGAACTTTCTGCCCCTCACTCTCCAAACTCTGCTCTCTGCAAAGATCCTTCTGCACCCCAGTCTCCAAACTCTGCTCTCTGTAAGAGTCCTTCTGCACTTCAATCTCAAACCTCTGCTCTCTGTAACAATCCTTCTGCACTTCAGTCTCCAACCTCTCTATCTGTAACAATCATTCTGCACCCCAGTCTTCAAACTCTGCTCTGTATAACAGGTCTTCTGCTCCCCAGTCTCCAACCTCTTCTCTCTGCAATGATCCTTCTCCACTTCAGTCTCCAAACTCTGCTCTCTGCAACAGTCCTTCTGCAACCCAGTCTTCAACCTCTGCTCTCTGTAAGATCCTTCTTCATCCCAGTCTCCAAATTTTGCTCTCTATAACAGTCCTTCTGCACCTCAGTCTCCAAACTCTGCTCTCTGCTATTGTCCTTTTGCACCCCAGTAACCAACCTCTGTTCTCTGCAACAGTCCTTCTGTACCCCATGCTTCAAAATCTGCTCTCTGTAATAGTTCTTCTGTACAGCAGTCTCCAACCTCTGCTGTCTCTAACAGTCCTTCTGCAGCCCAGTCTCCAAACTCTACTTCCCATATCAGTTATTCCGCACCCCAGTCTCCAACCTCTGCTTTCTATAACAGTCCTTCTGAAACTCAGTCTTCAACCTCTGCTCTCTGCAACAGTTCTTCTACACCCCAGTCTCCAACATCTTATCTCTGCAACAGTCCTTCTATACCCAGTCTCCAAACTCTGCTCGCGGCTACAGTCCTTTTGCATCCCAGTCTCCAACCTCTGCTCTCTGTAACAGTCCATCTGCACCTCAGTCTTTAACCTCTGCTCTCTGCAACAGTCCTTCTGCACCCAAGTCTACAAACTCTGCTCTCTGCTACAGTCGTTCTGCACCGCAGTCTCCAACCTCTGCTCTCTGCAACATTTCTTCTGCACTCCAGTCTTCAACCTGTGCTCTCTGTAACTGTCCTGCTGCCCCCCAGTCTCCACCCTCTGCTCTCTGCGGCGATCCTTCTGCACCTCAGTCTTCAACCTCTGATCTCTGCAACGATCCTTCTTCACCACAGTCTCCAACCTTTGCTGTCTGCAACAGTACTTCTGCAGCCCTGTCTCCAAGCTCTGCTCTCTGTAACAGTCCTTCTGCACATCAGTGTCAAAACTCTGCTCTCTTTGAAAATTCTTCTTCACCTCAGTCGTCAAATTCTTCTCCCTGAAACAGGCCTTTTGAACCACAGTCTCCAACCTCTGCTCTCTGTAACAGTTCTTCTGAACCCCAATCTGCAAATTCTGCACTCTGTAAAACTCCTTCTGCACCTCAGTCTCCAAACTCTGCTCTCTGTAATGATCTTTCTGCACCACAGTCTGATACCTCTGCTCTCTGCAACATCCTTCTGTCCCTCAGTTTCCAACCTCTGCTCTCTGCGTTGATCCTTCATAACCCCAGTCTCCCACCTCTGCTCTCTTAGGAGTTCTTCTGGCCCTCACTCTTCAACCTCTGCTCTCTGAAATGATCCTTCTGCACCTCAGTCTCCAAACTCTGCTCTCTGTAAGAGTCCTTCTTCACATGAGACTCAAACCTCTGCTCTTCTGTAACAATCCTTCTGCACCTCATTCTCCAACCTCTCTATCTGTAACAATCATTCTGCACACCAGTCTACAACCTCTGCTCTGTATAACAGGTCTTCTGCACCCCAGTCTCCAACCTCTTCTCTCTGCAATGATCCTTCTTCACCTCAGTCTCCAAACTCTTCTCTCTATAACAGTCCTTCTACACCTCAGTCCCCAACCTCTGCTCTCTTCTATGGTCCTTCTTCACCCCAGTAACAAAACTCTGTTCTTTGCAACAGTCCTTCTGTACCCCATGCTCCAAAATCTGCTCCTCTGTCACAGTTCTTCTGTCCAGCAGTCTCCAAACTCTGCTGTCTCTAACAGTCCTTCTGCACCCCAGTCTCCAAACTCTGCTCTCTGCAACAGTCTTTCTGCACCCCAGTCTCCAACATCTTCTCTTTGCAACAGTCCTTCTATACCCCAGTCTCCACACTCTGCTCGCTGCTACAGTACTTCTGCACCCCAGTCTCCAAACTCTGCTCTCTGTAACAGTCCATCTGCACCTCAGTCTCTAACGTCTGCTCTCTGCAACAGTCCTTCTGCACCCCAATCTCCAACCTCTGGTCTCTGCTACAGTCCTTCTGCACCGCAGTCTCCAACCTCTGCTCTCTGCAACATTTCTTCTACAGCCCAGTCTCCAACCTCTGCTCTCTGTAACTGTCCTGCTGCCCCCAGTCTCCACCCTCTGCTCTCTCTAGCGATCCTTCTGCACCTTAGTCTTCAACCTCTGATACCTGCAATGATCCTTCTTAACCACAGTCTCCAACCTCTTCTCTCTGCAGAAGTCCTTCTGCACCCTAGTTTGGAGACTGCAATGCAGACGAACTGTAGCAGAGAGCAGTCTTTGGACATTGGGTAGCAAAATGACTGTTGCAGATATCAGACTTTGGAGACTGGGATGTAGAAGGATCCTTGCAGAGAGCAGAGATTGGAGACTGGGGTGTAGAAGGACTGTTGCAGAGAGCAGAGGTTGGAGACTGAAGTGCAGAATGACTATTCCAAAGAGCAGAGGTTGGAAACTTGGCTGCAGAAGGACCCTTGCAGAGAGCAGAGTTTGGAGACTGCGGTACAGAAGAAGTGTTACAGAAAGCAGAGTTTGGATCCTGAGGTGCAGAAAGATTGTTACAGATAGCACAGATTGGAGACTGGGGTGCAGATGGATTGTTTCAGAGAGCAAAGTTATCAGACTGAGGCATAGAAGGACTGTTTCAGAGAGCAGAGGTTGGAGTCTGAGGTGCAGAAGGACTGTTACAGAGAGAAGACTTATGAGACTGGGGTGCAGAAAGACCGTTGCACAAAGCAGATGTTGGAGACTGGGGTGCAGATGCACTGTTACAGAGAGCAGACATTGGAGACTGAGGTGCAGAAAGATTGTTTATAAAGAGCAGAGTTTGAATACTGGGGTGCAGAAGGACCATTACAAAGAGCAAAGGTTGGAGACTGAGTTGGAGAAGGACTTTTACAGAGAGCAGAGGTATGATACTGGGGTGAAGAAGGACTGTTGCAGAGATCAGAGTTTAGAGACTGAGGTGCAAAAGGATCTTTGCAGAGAGAAGAGGTTAGAGACTGGGGTGCAGAAGGACTTTAACAGAAAGCAGAGGTTAGCAATTGGGAAGCAGAAGAACTGTTACAAAGAGAAAAGGTTGGAGACTGCGATACAAAAGGACTGTTACAGGGAGCAGAGATTTGAGACTGGGTAGAATAAGAATCGTTGCAGAGAGCAGATTTTGGAGACTGGGGTGCAGAAGGACTGTCACAGAGAGCAGATTTTGAAGACTGAGTTGCATAAAGACTGTTGCAGAGAGCAGAGGTTGGAGACTGAGGTGGAGAAGGATCGTTGCAGAGAGAAAAGGTTGGAGACTGGGGTGCAGAAGGCCTATTACAGAGAGCAGGGTTTGAGACTGGGGTGCGGAAGACCTTCTAAAGAGAGCAGCGGTTGGAGATTGTGGTGCAGAAGAATTGTTACAGATAGCACAGTTTGGAGACTGGGGTGCCGAAGGATCGATGCAGAGAGCAGAGGTTTCAGACTGAAGCTTAGAAAGACTGTTACAGAGAGCAGAGGTTGGAATCTGAGGTGCAGAAGACTGTTACAAAAAGCAGAATTTGGCAATTGGCGTGCAGAAGGACCGTTATAGAGAGAAGAGTTTGGAGACTGCAGTACAGAAGTACTATTACAGAGAGCAGAGTTTGGAGACTGGGGTGCAGAAGGACCGTTGCAGAGAGCCGATGTTGGAGACTGGGGTGCAGAAGGACTGTTACAGAGAGAAGACGTTGGAGACTAGGTGCAGAATGATTGTTACAGAGAGCAGATGTTGGAGACTGCGGTTTAGAAGGAGCATAAAAGAGAGAAAAATTTGGAGACTGAAGTGCAGAAAGAATTTTACAGAGAGCAGTGGTTGGATACTGGGGTGCAGAAGGACTGTGACAGAGAGCAGAGGTTGGAGACTGAGGTGCAGAAGGATGGTTAGAGAGAGAAGAGGTTTGAGACTGAGGTGCAGAAGGACTCTTAAGAGAGCATAGGTTGGAGACTGGGGTGCAGAAGGATCATTGCAGAGAGCAGAGGTTGGAGACTGAGGGACAGACGGATGTTGCAGAGAGCAGAGGTTTCAGACTCTGGTGCAGAAAGATTGTTACACAGAGCAGCGTTAGGAGACTGAGGTGCAGAAGGAGTTTTACAGAGTTCAGCTTTTGAAGATTGGGGTTCAGAAGAACTGTTACAGAGAGCAGAGGTTAAAGACTGGGGTGCAGAAGGCCTGTTACAGAGAGAAGTGTTTGGCGACTGAGGTGAAGAAGAATTTTTACAGAGAGCAGAGTCTAGACACTGATGTGCAGAAGGACTTTTACAGAGAGCAAAGCTTGGAGACTGGGGTGTAGAAGTACTGTTACAGAGAGCAGAGGTTGGAGACTGTTGTGAAGAAGAATCGTTGCAGAGATCAGAGGTTGAAGACTGAGGTGCAGAAGGATCGTTACAGAGAGCAGAGGGTGGAGACTGGGGGGCAACAGGACAGTTACAGAGAGCGAAGGTTGGAGACTGTGGTGCAGAAGAAATGTTGCAGAGAGCAGAGGTTGGAGACTGTGGTGGCAGAAGGACTGTAGCAGAGAGCAAAGGTTGGAGATTGGGGTGCAGAAGGACTGTTGCAGAGAGCAGACGTTAAAGACTGGGATGCAGAAGGATCCTTGCAGAGAGAAGACGTTTGAGACTGAGGTGCAGATGGACTGTTACAGGAGAGCAGAGTTTGGAGAATTGGGTGCAGAAGGACTGTAGCAGCGAGCAGAGGTTGGAGCCTGGGGTGTAGATGGACTGTTGCAGAGAGAAGATGTTGGAGACTGGGGTGCAGAAGGACTGTTGCAGAGAGCAGAGTTTGGAGACTGAGGTGCAGAAGGACTGTTAGAGACAGCAGAGGTTGGAGACTGCTGGACAGAAGAACTGTTACAGAGAGCAGATTTTGGAGCATGAGGTACAGAAGAACTGTTTCAGAGAACAGAGTTTGGTTAATATGGTGCAGAAAGACCATAGAATAGAGAAGAGCTTGAAGACTGAGGTATAGAAGGACTGTTATAGATATCAGAGTTTGGAGACTGAGTTGGAGAAGGATCATTGCAGAGAGAAGAGTTTGGAGACTGGGGTTCAGAAGACCTGTTATACAGAGCAGAGGTTGGAGACTGGCGTGCAGAAGGATTGTTAGAGATAGAGAGGTTGGAGACAGAGGTGCAGAAAGATTGTTAGAGACAGCAGATGTTGGAGACTGCTTGACAGAAGAACTAATACAGAGAGCAGATTTTGGAGTATTGGGTACAGAAGGACTGTTTCAGAGGACAGAGTTTGGGTACTGGGGTGCAGAATGACTATTGCAGAGAGCAGAGGTTGGAGACTGAGGTGCAGTAGGACTGTTATAGAGAGCAAAGGTTGGAGAGTGGGGTGAAGAAGGATCTTACAGAGAGCAGAGGTTGAAGACTGGGTTGCGGAAGGACTGTTGCAGAGAGCAGAGTTTAGAGACTGAGACGGAGAAGGATCATTGCAGAGAGAAGAGGTTGGAGACTGGGGTGCAGAAGACCTGTTATACAGAGCAGAGGTAGGAGACTGTTGGGCAGAAGGATTGTTAAAGATAGAGAGCTTGGAGACTGAGGTGCAGAAAGATTGTTACAGAGAGCAGAGGTTTGAGATTGAAGTGCAGAAGGACTCTTACACAGAGCTGAGTTTGGAGACTGGGTTACACAAGGATCATTGCAAAGAGCAGAGGTTGGAGAGTGAGGGGCAGAAAGTTTATTGCAGAGAGCAGAGGTTTCAGATTGTGGTGCAGAAAGTACGTTACAGAGAGCAGAGGTTGGAGACTGGGATGCAGAAGACAGTTACAGAGAGCACAGATAGAGACTGGGGTGGAGAAGAAATGTTGCAGAGAGCAGAAGTTGGAGACTGGGTGCAGAAGGACCTTTACTGAGAGCAGAGGTGGAGTCTGGGGTGCATAAGGATTGTTACATATAGCACCGGTTGGAGACTGGGGTGCAGAAGGATCTTTGCAGAGAGCAGAGGGTTAAAACTGAGGCATAGAAGGACTGTTACAGAGAGCAGAGGTTAAAGTCTGAGGTGCAGAAGGACTGTTACAGAGAGCAGAATTTGGAGACTGGGGTGCAGAAGGACCGCTCTAGAGAACAGATGTTGGAGACTGGGGTGCAGATGGACTCTTACAAGGAGCAGACGTTGGATACTGAGGTGCAGAAGAATTGTTACAGAGAACAAAGTTTGAATACTGTGGTGCAGAAGGACCATTAAAAAGAGCAAAGTTTGGAGACTGAGTTGCAGAAGGACTTTTACAGAGATCAGAGTTTTGATACTGGGGTGCAGAAAAACTGTTTAAAGAGGCAGAGGTTGGAGACTGGAGGCAAATGGATCTTACAGAGAGCAAGTCTGGAGCCTGGGGTGCAGAAGAACTGTTGAAGAGAGCAGAGTTTAGAGATTGAGGTGCAGAAGGATCGTTGCAGAGAGAAGAGGTTTGAGACTGCGATACAAAATCTGTTACAGGGAGCAGAGGTTCGAGACTGGGTAGAAGAAGAATCGATGCAGAGAGCAGATTTTGGAGACTGGGGTGCAGAAGTATTGTCACAGAGAGCAGAGGTTGAAGAATGAGTTGCAGAACTATTGCTACAGAGAGCAGAGGTTGGAAAGTGAGGTGCAAAAAAACTGTTGCAGAGAGCAGAGGTTTAAGACTGAGGTGCAGAAGGATCGTTGCAAAGAGAAAAGATTGGAGACTGGGGTGAAGAAGCCTGTTACAGAGAGCAGAGTTTGGTGACTGGGGTTCAGAAGGACTGTAGCAGTGAGCAGAGGTTGGAGACTGGGGTGTAGAAGTAGTGTTGCAGGGAGAAGATGTTGGAGACTGGGGTGCAGAAGGTCTGTTGCTGAGAGCAGAGGTTGGAAACTGAGGTGCAGAAAAACTGTTACAGAGAGAATAGTTGAAGACTGGCGTGCGGAATAACTGATATGGAAAGTAGAATTTGGAGACTGGCGTGCAGAAGGACTGTTAGCGACAGCAGAGGTTTGATATTGCGGTACAGAAGAACTGTTACAGAGAGCAGATTTTGGAGCCTGGGGTGCAGAAGACTGTTGCAGAGAACAGAGGTTGGTTACTGGGGTGCAGAAGGACCATAGCAGAGAGCAGAGTTTAGAGACTGAGGTGCAGAAGGACTGTTGTAGAGAGCAAAGATTGGAGACCGGTGTGAAGAAGGATCTTACAAAGAGCAGAGGTTGGAGACTGAGGTGCAGAAGGATTGTTCCAGAGTGCAGAGGTTTGAGACTGAAGTGCAGAAGGACTCTTACAGAGAGCAGAGTTTGGAGACTGGGGTGCAGAAGGATCATTGCAGAGAGAAGAGGATGGAGACTGAGGTGCATTAGGCCTTTAACAGAGAGCAGAGTTTGGAGACTTGGGTGCAGAAAATCTGTTACAAATAGCAGAGGTTTGAGACTGGTGTGCAGAAGGATTGTTACAGATAGCAGAGGTTGGAGACTGAGGTGCAGAAGGACTGTTACAGAGTGCAGAGTTTTGAGACTGAAGTGCAGAAGGACTCTTACAGAGAGCAGAGTTTGGAGACTGGGGTGCAGAAGGATCATTGCAGAGAGCAGAGGTTGGAGAGTGAGGGGCAGAAGGATCATTGCAGAGAGCAGAGGTTTCAGACTGTGGTGCAGAAAGTACGTTACAGAGAGCAGAGTTTGGAGACTGGGGTGCAGAAGGACAGTTACTGAGAGCAGAGGTTGGAGACTGGGGTGCAGAAGAACTTATACAAAAATCATATGTTGGAGACTGGGGTGCAGAAGAACCATTACAGAGAGCAGAGGTTTGAGACTGCGGTACAGAAGGACTGTTACAGAGAGCAGATTTTGGAAACTAGCGTGCAGAAGGACTAATGCAGAGAATAGATGTTGGAGACTGGGGTGCAGACCGAACATTGCAGAGAGAAGAGGTTAGAGACTCAGGTGCAGAATGATTGTTACAGAGATCAGAGGTAGGATACTGGGGTGCAAAATGACTGATACAGAGAGCATAGGTTTGGCAATGGGGTTCAGAAAGCCTGTTACAGAGAGCAGAGGTCGGATACTGAGGTGCTGAAGGATTATTACAGAGAGCAGAGTTTGAAAACTGAGGTGCAGAAGGACTGTTACAGAGAGCAGAGGTCGGATACTGAGGTGCTGAGCGATCATTACAGAGAGCAGAGGTTGGAGACTGAGGTGCAGAAGGACTGTTACAGAGAGGAGAGGTTGGAGACAGGGGTGAAGAAGAATTCTTACAAAGAGCAGAGGATGGAGAGTGGGGTGCAGAATGAGTGATACAGACAGCAGAGAATGGAGACTGGGGTGCAGAAGGAGTGTTACCAAGAGCAGAGTTTGTAGATTGGTGTCCAGAAAAACTGTTACTGAGAGTAGAGTTTGGAGACTGGGGTGCAGAAGGTGTGTTACAGAGAGCAGTGTTTGGAGACTAAGGTGCAGAAGGACAGTTACAGAGAGCACAGATAGAGACTGGGGTCCATAAGAAATGTTGCAGAGAGCAGAAGTTGGAGACTGGGGTGCAGAAGAACTGATACAGAAAGCTGAATTTGGAGACTGGGTTGCAGAAGTACCGTTGTAGAGAGCAGAGGTTGGAGACTGCAGTACAGAAGAACTGTTACAGAGAGCAGAGTTTGGAGCCTGAGGTGCAGAAGGATTGTTACAGATAGCACAGGTTGGAGACTGGGGTGCAGAACGATCTTTGCATAGAGCAGAGGTTTCAGACTGAGGCATAGAAGGACTGTTACAGAGAGCAGAGGTTGGAGTCTGAAGTGCAGAAGGACTGTTACAGAGAGCAGAGTTTGGAGACTGGGGTACAGAAGGACCGCTCCAGAGAGCAGATGTAGGAGACTGGGGTGCAGATGGACTGTTACAAGGAGCAGAGGGTGGAGACTTAGGTGCAGAAGGATTGTTACAGAGAGCAGAGTTTGAATACTGGGGTGCAGAAAGACCATTAGAAAGAGCAAAGGTTGGAGACTGAGTTGCAGAAGGACTTTTACAGAGAGCAGAGGTTGGATACTGTGGTGCAGAAGGACTGTTACACAGAACAGAGGTTGGATACTGGAATGTAAATGGATCTTAGAGAGAGCAGAGTCTGGAGACTGGGGTGCAGAAAGAGTGTTGCAGAGAGCAGAGGTTGGAGACTGACCTGCAGAAGATCGTTGCAGAGAGAAAAGATTGAGAATGGGGTGAGAAAGGTCTGTTACAGAGAGCAGAGTTTGGAGACTGCGGTGCAGAAAGACTGTAGCCGTGAACAGAGGTTGGAGACTGGAATGTAGAAGGACTGTTGCAGAGAGAAGTTATTGGAGACTGGGGTGCAGAAGGACTGTTGCAGAGAGCAGAGTTTGGAGACTGAGGTGCAGAAGGACTGTTACAGACACCAGAGGTTGGAGACTGGGTTGCAAAATAACTGATATGGAAAGTATAGTTTGGAGACTGGGGTGAAGAAGGACTGTTAGAGACAGCGTAAGTTGGAGATTGCGGTACAGAAGAATTGTTACAGAGAGCAGATTTTTGGAGCCTGGGGTGCAGAAGAACTGTTTCAGAGAACAGAGGTTGGTTACAGGAGTGCAGAAAGACCATAGCAGAAAACAGAGGTTGGAGACTGAGGTTCAGAAAGACTGTTATTGAGAGCAAAGTTTGGATACCTGGGTGAAGAAGGATCTTACAGAGAGCAGAGTTTGGAGACTGGGGTGCAGAAGTACTGTTGCAGAGAGCAGAGTTTCGAGACTGAGGTGCAGAAGGATCATTGCAGAGAGAAGAGTTTAGAGACTGGGGTGCATTAGGCCTTAACAGAGAGCAGAGTTTTAAGACTGGGGTGCAGAAAACCTGTTACAAAGAGCAGAGGTTGGAGACTGAGGTGCAGAAGGATTGGTACAGAGAGCAGAGGTTTCAGACTGAAGTGCAGAAGGACTCTTACAGAGAGCAGAGTTTGGAGACTGGGGTGCAGAAGGATCATTGCAGAGAGAAGAGGTTGGAGAGTGAGGGGCAAAGGATCTTTGCAGAGAGCAGAGGTTTCAGAATGTGGTGCAGAAAGTACGTTACAGAGAGCAGAGGCTAGAGACTGGGGTGCAGAAGACAGTTACAGAAAGCACAGATGGAGTCTGGGATGCAAAAGAAATGTTGCAGAGAGCAGAAGTTATAGACTGGGGTGCAGAAGGACGGTTGCAGAGAGCAGAAGTTGGATACTAGGGTGCAGAACAACTTTTGCAGAGAGAAGAGGTTGAAGACTGCGGTTCAGAAGGACTGTTACAGGGAGCAGAGGTTGGAGACTTGGGTTTAGAAGGACTGATGCAGAGAACAGAGGTTGGAGACTGGTGTGCAGTAGAACCGTTGCAGACAGCAGAGTTTGGAGACTTGGGTGCAGAAGCACTGTTACAGATAGCAAAGTTTCGAGACAGGGTTGCAGAAGGATCTTACAGAGAGCATTTTGTAGACTGAGGTTCAGAAGGACTGTTTCAGGGACCAAAGTTTGGAAACTGGGGTGCAGAAGGATTGTTGCAGAGAGTAGAGTTTTCAGACTGAGGTACAGAAAGAGTGTAGCAGAGAGAAGATGTTGGATCCTAGGGTGCAGAAGGACTGTTACAAAGAGCAGATTTTGGAGACTGGGGTGCAGAAGGATCATTGCAGTGAGCACAGGTTGGATACTGGGGGGCAGAACACCTGTTACAGAGAGCAGAGTTTGAAGACTGGGGTGCAGAAGGCCTGTTACAGAGAGCAGAGTTTCGAGACTGGGGTCGATAAGGACTGTTACAGAGAGCAGAGTTTAAAGAATGGTTTGCAGAAGGATCTTACAGAGAATAGAGTTTGGGGACTGAGGTGCAGAAGGACTTTTACAGACCATAGAGTTTGGAGACTTAGGAGCAGAAGGATTGTTGTACAGAGCAGAGGTTGGAGACTGAGGTCAAAAAGAATTCTTACAGAGATCAGAGGGTGGAGACTGGGGAGCAGAAGGAGTGTTACAGAGAGCAGAGTTTGGAGACTGGGGTGTAGAAGAACTGTTACCAAGAGCAGAGTTTAGAGACTGGGGTGCAGAAGGACTGTTGCAGAGAGCAGAATTTGGAGACTGAGGTGTAGAAGAACTATTACAAAGAGCAGAGGTTGGAAACTGGGGTGCAGAAAAATCCTAGCAGAGAGCAGATTTTGGAACCTGGGGAGAAATAGGATCGTTGCAGAGAGCAGAGGTTGGAGACTTGGGTGCAGAAGGACCCTTACAAATTGCAGAACTTCGAGACTGATGTGGAGAAGGACATTTACAGAGAGGAGAGGTTTGAGACTGGGGTTCAAAATGATTCTTACAAAGAGGAGAGCATGGAGACTGGGGTGCAAAAGGAGTTTTACAGAGTGCAGAGTTTTGAGATTGGGTTTCAGAAAAAATGTTACAGAGAGCAGAGGATGGAGACTGGGGTGCAGGAGGCCTGTTACAGGGAACAGAGTTTGGAGACTGAGGTGAAAAAGAATTTTTACAGAGAGCAGAGTTTGGACACTGATGTGCAGAAGGACTGTTACAGAGAGCAGAGCTTGTAGACTAGGGTGCAGAAGGACTGTTGCAGACAGCAGAGGTTGGAGACTGTGGTGAAGAAGGATCGTTGCAGAGAGCAGAGGTTGAAGACTGAGGTGCAGAAGGATCGCAACAGAGAGCAAAGATTGAAGACTGGGGTGGAGCAGGACAGTTGCAGAGAGCACTGGTTTGAAACTGGGGTGCAGAAGAAATGTTGCATAGAGCAGAGGTTTGAGACTGGGGTGAAGACGGACTGTAGCAGAGAGCAGAGTTTTGAGACTGGGGTGCAGAACGGCCGTTATGGAGAGCAGATATTGAAGACTGGGGTGCCCAAGGACTGTTACAGAGAGCAGACGTTGGAGAATGAGGTGCAGAAGGATTGTTACAAAGAGCTGAGGTTTGATACTAGGGTGCAGAAAGACCATTACAAACATCAATGGTAGGAGATTGAGGTGCAAAAAAACTTTTACAGAGAGAATAGGTTGGATACTGGGTTGCAGTAGTACTGTTACAGAGAGCAGAGGTTGGAGTCTGTTATGCAAATAGATCATACAGACAGCAGAGTCTGCATATTGGGGTGCAGAAGGACTGTTGCAGAGAGCAGAGTTTAGAGACTGAGCTGCAGAAGGATCCTTGAAGAGAGAAGAGGTTAGAGACTGGGGTGCAGAATGACTGTTACAGAAAACCTAGGTTGGCATTCTGGAGCAGAAAGTCCGTTACAAAGAGAAGAGGTTGGAGACTGTGATACAGAAAGACTGTTAGAGGGAGCAGAGGTTGGAGACTGGGTAGAAGAAGGATCCTTGCAGAGAGCAGATGTTGGAGACTGGGTTGCAGAAAGACTGTCACAGAGAGCAGAGGTTGGAGACTGAGTAACAGAAGGATCGTTACAGAGAGCATAGTTAGGAGACTGGGGTCAGAAAGACAGTTACAAAGAGAAACGTTTAGAGACTGGGGTGCAGAAAAAATGTTGCAGAGAGCAGAGGGTTGAGCCTGGGGTGCAGAAGGACTGTTGCAGAGAGAAGAGGTTAAAGACTGAGGTGCAGAAGGACTGATACAGGAAGCAGACGTTGGAGACTGGAGTGCAAAAGGACCTTTACAGAGAGCAGATGTTGGAGACTGAAGTACAGAAGGACTGTTACAGAGAGCAGATGTTGGAGACTTGGGTGCAGAAAGACTGATGCAGAGAACAGAGGATGGAGACTGGGGTGCAGATGAACCATTGCAGAGAGCAGAGGTTGGAGACTGAGGTGCAGAAGGATTGTTAGAGAGAGCAGAGGTTGGAGACTTGGGTGCGGAAGGACTGTTGCAGAGAGCAGACGTTGAAGACTGGGATGCAAAAGGATCATTGCAGAGAGCAGAGTTTGGAGACTGGGGTGCAGAAGGATTGTTACAGAGAGCAGAGTTTGAATACTGGGGTGCAGAAGGACCATTACAAAGAGCAAAGGTTGGAGACTGAGTTGCAGAAGGACTTTTACAGAGAGAAGAGTTTGGATACTGGGATGCAGAAGGACTGTAGCAGAGAGCAGAGGTTGGAGACTGGGGTTTAGAAGGACTGTTGCAGAGAGCAGTGCTTGGAGACTGAGGTGCAGAAGGATCGTTGCAGAGAGAAGAGGTTGGAGACTGGGGTGCAGAAGACTTGTTACAGAGAGCAGAGGTTGGAGACTGGGGTGCAGAAGGATTGGTACAAAGAGAAGAGGTTGAAGACTAGGTGTAGAAGGACTGTTACAGAGTTCAGAGTTTGGAAACTGTGGTGCAGAAAGATCGTTGCAAAAAGCAGAGGTTGGAGACTGAGTTGCAGAAGAATCGTCACAGAGAGCAGAGGTTGTTGACTTTTTCACAAAGCAGAGGTTGGACACTGGGGTGCAGAAGGACTGTTGCAGAGAGCAGAGGTTGGAGACTGGGGTGTAGAAGTACTTCTGCAGAGAGAAAAGGTTGGAGACTGGGATGCAGAAGGCTTGTTACAGAGTGCAGAGTTTGGAGACTGGGTTGCAGGAGACCTGTTACAGAGAGCAGATGTTAGGGACAGGGGTGCTGAAGGATTGTTACAGATAGCACACTTTGGAGACTGGGGTTTAGAAGGATTGTTGCAGAGAGAAGAAGTTTCAGATTGAGGCTTAGAAGGACTGTTAAAGATAGCAGCGGTTGGAAATTGGGATGCAAAAGTACCGTTATAGAGAGAAGAGGTTAAAGACTGTGGTACAGAAGGACTGTTAAAGAGAGCAGAGTTTGGAGACTGGGGTGCAGAAGGACCCTTGCAGAGAGCAGATGTTGGAGACTGGCGTGAAGAAGGACTGTAACAGAGAGCACAGGATGGAGACTGGGGTGCAGAAGAAATGTTGCAGAGAGCAGAGTTTGGAGACTTGGTTGCAGAAGGACTGATACAGAGAGCAGAGGTTGGAGACTGGGGTGCAGAAGAACCATTTCAGATTGCACAGGTTGGATACTGAGGTGCCGAAAGACTTTTACAGAGAGGAGCGGTTGGAGACAGGGGTGTCAAAGGATTCTTATAGAGAGCAGAGAATAAATACTGGGGTTCAGAAGGACTGTTTCAGAGAGCAGAGTTTGGAGCCTGAGGTTCAGAAGTACTGTTACAGAGAGCAGAGTTTGGAAACTGGTATGTAGACAGACCATTGCAGAGAGCAGAGGTTGGAGCCTGGGGAGAAGAAGGATCATAGCAGAGAGCAGATGTTGGAGACTGGGTGCAGAAGGACTATTAAAGAGGGCAGAGGTTGGAGACTGAGGTGCAGAAAGATCATTTCTGAGTGCAGAGGTTTGAGACTGGGGTGCAAAAGGACTGTTACAGATTGCAGAACTTGGAGACTTAAGTGCAGAAGACTTTTACAGAGAAGAGAATTTGGAGACTAGGGTGCAAAAGGACTCTTACACTGAGCAAAGGATGAAAACTGGGGTGCAGAATGATCGTTGCAGAGAGCAGAGGTTGGAGAATGAGGTGCAGAATGATCGCTACAGAGAGCAGAGTTTGGAGACTGGGGTGCAGCAGGACGGTTACAGAGAGCACAGGTTGGAGACTTGGGTGCAGAAAAAATGTCACAGAGAACAGAAGTTGGAGACTGGGGTGCAGAAGTACTGTAGAAGAGAGAAGAGGTTGGAGACTGGGGTGCAGAAGGACTGTTGCAGAGAGCAGATGTTGAAGACTGAAATGCAGAAGGATCATTGGAGAGAGCAGAGGTTGGAGACTGCGGTTTAGAAGGACTGTTACAGAGAGCAGAGGTTGGAGACTGAGGTGCAGAAGGATCGTTGCAGAGAAAAGAGGTTGGAGACTTGGGTGAAGAAGAACTGTTGCATAGAGCAGAGGATGAAGACTGAGATGCAGAAGACGGTTACAGATAGCAGATTTTGAAGACTGGAGTGCAGAAGGATTATTACAGATAGCACAGTTTGGCGACTGGGGTGCAGAAGGATTGTTGCAGACAGCAGAGGTTTCAGACTGAGTCTTAGAAAGACTGTTACAGAGAGCAGAGTTTGAAATCTGAGGTGCAGAAGGACTGTTTCAGAAAGCATAGGTTAGCAATTAAGTTGCAGAAGTACCGTTATAGAGAGAAGAGGTCGGAGAATGCGGTACAGAAAAACTGTTAGAGAGAGCAGAGTTTGAAGACTTGGTGTAGAAGGACTGTTGTAGAGAGCAAATGTTGGAGACTAGGGTGCAGAAGGACTGTTACAGAGAGCAGACGTTGGAGACTGAGGTGCAAAAGATTGATAGAGAGAGCAGAGTTGCAGAGAAAAGAGTTTGGAGACTCGTGTGCAGATGGACTGATACAGAGAGCAGAGGTTGGAGACTCGGGTGCAGAAGGATCTTACAGACAGCAGAGTTTTGCGACTGATGTGCAGAAGCACTGTTAAAGAGAGTAGAGGTTGGAGACTGAGGTGAAAAAGACCCTTGCAAATAGCAGAGGTTGGAGACTGTGGTGCAGAAAAACAGTTACAGAGAGATGGTGTTGAAGACTGGGGTGCAGAAAAACTTTTGCTGAGAGCAGAGGTTTTACACTGGGTTGTACAAAGACTATTGCAGAGAGTAGAGGTTGGAGATTGAAGTTCAGAAAGACTGTTACAGAGAGCAGTGTTTGGAGACTGGGGTGGAGAATGAGTGTTGCAGAGAGCAGATGCTGGAGACTGGGGTGCAAAAGGAAAGTTGCAGAAAGCAGAGGATGGAAACTGGGGTGCAGAAGTATCCTTGGGGTGTGCAGAGTATGGAGAATGGGGTGTAGAAGGATTGTTACAGAGAGCAGAGGTTGGAGACTAGGGTTTAGAAAGACTTTTTCAGAGAGCAGACGTTGGAGACTTGGGTGAAGAAGAACTGTTGCATTGAGAAGAGGATGGAGACTGAGATGCAGAAAACGCTTACAGAAAGCAGATTTTGAAGACTGGGGTGCAGAAGGACTGTTACAGAGAGCAGACATTGGAGCCTGGGATGCAGAAGGATCGTTGCAGAGAGCAGAGTTTGGAGACTGCGGTTCAGAAGGATTGTTAGAGAGCAGAGTTTGGAGACTGTTGTGCAGAAGGACTTTTACTTAGAGCACAGGTTGGAGACTGGGGTGCAGAAGGACTTTTAAAGAGAGAACAGGTTAAAGCCTGAGGTGCAGAAAAACTGTTGCCGAGAGCAAAGTTAGGAGACTGGGTTGCAGAAGGAGTGCTGCAGAGAGCCAAAGTTGTAGACTGAGGTGCAGAATGACCCTTTCAGAGAGCAGAAGTTGGAGACTGGTGTACAGGGGAGTGTTACAGAGAGCAGAGTTTGGAGACAGGTGTGCAGAGGGATCTTCCAGGGAGCATAGATTGGAGACTGGGGTGCAGAAAAACTGTTGCTGAGAGCAGAGGTTGGAGACTGGGGTGGAGAAGGATATTGAAGAGAGAAGAGTTTAGAGACTGGGGGCAAAAGGCCTGTTACATACAGCAGAGGTTGGAGACTGGGGTGAAGAAGGCCTGTTACAGAGAGCAGTTCTTGGAGACTGGGGTGCAGAAGGACAGTTACAGAGATCTGAGTTTGGAGACTGGGTTGCAAAAGAATCTTACAGAGAGCAGAGTTTGGAGAAAGAGGTACAAAACGACTGTTAGAGAGAGCAGAGGTTGGAGACTGAGGTGCAGAAGGATCGTTGGAGAGAGCAGTGTTTGGAGACTGCAGTGCAGAAGGACTGATACAGAAAGCAGAGGTTTAAGACTGGGGTGCAGAAGGACCCATACAGAGAACAGAGGTAGGAGACTGAAAGACTCTTACAGAGAGCAGACGTTGGAGACTGCGGTGCAGAATGACTGTTGTAGAGAACAGAGGTTGAAGACTGGTTTACAGAAGGACCATTGCAGAAAGTAGAGGTTGGAGACTGGGTTTCAGAAAGATCTTACAGAGAGCAGAGTTTTGACACTGAGGTGCAGAAGGACTGTGGCAGAGAGAAGAGGTTGGAGATTGGGGCGCTGAAGGACTGTAGCAGAGAGCAGAGGTTGGAGTCTGAGGTGTAGAAAGACTGCTACAGAGAGCACAGGTTGGAGACTGGTGTGCAGAAAACTGATACAGAAAGCAGAGTTTGCAGACTGGGGTGCAGAAGGACCATAACAAAGAGCAGAGGTTGGAGATTGCAGTATAGAAGGACTGTTACAGATAGCAGAGGTTGGAGACTGGGGTGGAGAAGGACTGTTGCAGAGAGCAGAGGATGGAGACTGGGGTGTAGAAGTACTCACCAGAGAGCAGAGTTTGAAGACTGGTTGCATAAGGACTGTTTCAGAAAGCAGAGGTTGCAGAGTGAGGTGCAGAATGAGGGTTACAGAGAGCAGAGTTTGGAGACTGTGGTGCAGAATGACTGATATAGAAAGTAGAGGTGGGAGACTGAGTTGCAAAAGGCAATTTACAGAGAACAGAGGTTGAGACTGCAGTACAGAAAAACTGTTGTAGAGATCAAGGTTGAAGACTGGGGTACAGAGATACCAATGCAGAGAGCAGAGGTTGGAAAATGGGGTGCAGAAGGATTGTTACAAAAAGCACAGTTTAGAGACTGTTGTTTAGAAAGATTGTTGCAGAGAGCAGAAGTTTCAGACTGAGGCTTAGAAGGACTGTTAAAGAGAGCAGAGTTTGGAAATTGGGGTGTAGAAGGACCATTATAGAGAGAAGAGTTTGGAGTCTGCCGTACAGAAAGACTGTTACAGAGAGCAGAGTTTGTAGACTGGAATGCAGATGGACCGTTGCAGAGAGCAGATTTGGGAGACTGGCGTGCAGAAGGATTGTTACAGAGAGCAGAGATTGGAGACTGGGGTGCAGAAGGACAATTACCGAGAGCAAAGGATGGAGACTGAGTTGCAGAAGGATTGTTACAGAGAGAAGAGGTTGGAGATTGTGGTGCAGAAGGACTGTTGCAGAGAGCAGAGGTTGGAGACTGAGGTGAATAAGGATCATTGAAGAGAGAAGAGGTTGGTGACTAGGGTGCAGAAGGCCTGTTACAGAGAGCAGACATTGGAGACTGGGGTGAAGAAGGCCTGTTACAGAGAGCAGAGTTTTCAGACTGGGGTGCAGAAGGACTGTTACAGATAGCACAATTTCGAGACTGGGTTGCAGAAGGATCTTACAGAGACCATTTTGTAGACTGAGGTTCAGAAGGACAGAGAGCAAAGTTTGGAAACTCGGGTGCAGAAGTTTTTTTGCAGAGAGCCGAGTTTTCAGACTGAATTGCAGAAGGACTGATTCAGAGAGCAGATGTTTGAACCTGGGGTGCAGACTGTTACAGAGAGCAGAGTTTGAAGACTGGGGTGCAGAAGGCATGGTACCAAGAGCAGAGTTTGGAGACTGTTTTGCAGAAGAGTGTTAGAGAGAGCAGCGTTTGGAGAATGGGTTGCAGAAGGATCTTAAAGAGAGCAGAGTTTGGAGACTGAGGTGCAGAAAGACTTTTACAGAGAGTAGAGGTTGAAGACTGGGATGCAGAAGGAGTGTTACAGAGAGCAGAGTTTGGAGATTGGGGTGAAGAAAAACTGTTACTGAGAGCAGAGGTTGGAGACAGGGGTTCACAAGGACTGTTTAAGAGAGAAGAGTTTGGAGCCTGAGGTGAAGAAATACTGTTACAGAGAGCAGAGTTTGGAAACTGAGATGTAGAAGGACCATTGCAGAGAGCAGAGGATGGAGCCTGGGGAGAAGATGGATCATTGCAGAGAGCAGATGTTGGAGACTGGGTGCAGAAGGACTATTAAAGAGAGCAGAGGTTGGAGACTGAGGTGCAGAAAGATCATTTCTGAGTGCAGAGGTTTGAGACTCGGGTGCAGAAGGACTGTTACAGATTGCAGAACTTGGAGACTTAAGTGCAGAAGGACTTTTACAGAGAGGAGAGTCTGCAGACTGGGGTGCAAAAGGACTCTTACAGAGAGCAAAGGATGGAAACTGGGGTGCAGAATGATCGTTGCACAGAGCAGAGGTTGGAGAATGAGGTGCAGAATGATTGCTACAAAGAGCAGAGTTTGGAGACTGGGGTGCAGCAGGACGGTTACAGAGAGCACAGGTTGGAGACTTGGGTGCAGAAGAAATGTCGCAGAGAGCAAAAGTTGGAGACTGGGGTGCAGAAGTACTGTAGCAGAGAGAAGAGGTTGGAGACTGGGGTGCAGAAGGACTGTTGCAGAGAGCAGATGTTGACGACTGAAATGCAGAAGGATCATTGGAGAGAGCAGAGGTTGGAGACTGCGGTTTAGAAGGACTGTTACAGAGAGCAGAGGTTGGAGACTGAGGTGAAGAAGGATCGTTGCAGAGAGTAGAGGTTGGAGACTGGGGTGTAGAAGGCCTGTGACAGAGAGCAGAATTTGGAGACTGGGGTGCAGAAGATCTGTTAGAGAGAGCATAGTTTAGAGACTGGGGTGCAGAAGGATTATTACAGATATCACAGTTTGGAGACTAAGGTGCAGAAGGATTGTTGCAGACAGCAGAGGTTTCAGACTGAGTCTTAGTAGGACTGTTACAGAGAGCAGAGGTTGAAATCTAAGGTGCAGAAGGACTGTTACAGAAAGCAGATTGGCAATTGGGTTGCAGAAGTACCGTTATAGAGAGAAAAGGTCGGAGACTGCGGTACAGAAGGACTGTTAGAGAGAGCAGAGTTTGAGAACTTGGTGCAGAAGGACCATTGTAGAGAGCAGATTTTGGAGACTAGGGTGCAGAAGGACTGTTACAGACAGGAGACGTAGGAGACTGAGGTGCAGAAAGATTGATAGAGAGAGCAGAGTTGCAGAGAGCAGAGGATGGAGACTGGTGTGCAGGTGGACTGATACAGAGAGCAGAGGTTGGAGACTGGGGTGCAGAAGGCCTGTTACAGAGCAGAGTTTGGAGAATGGGGTGCAGAAGGATCTTACGGAGAGCAGAGTTTTGAGACTGAGGTGCAGAAGCACTGTTACAGAGAATAGAGGTTGGAGACTGAGGTGAGAAGGACCCTTGCAAAGAGCAGAGGTTGGAGACTGAGGTGCAGAAGGATAGTTATAGAGAGAAGACGTTGGAGACTTGGGTGCAGAAAAACTTTTGCTGAGAACAGAGGTTTTAGACTGGGTTGTAGAAAAACTATTGCAGAGAGTAGAGGTTGGAGATTGGGGTCCAGAAAGACTGTTACAGAGAGCAGAGTTTGGAGACTGGAGTGGAGAAGGACTGTTGCAGAGAGAAGAATCTGGAGACTGGGGTGCAAAAGAAAAGTTGCAGAAAGCAGAGGATGGAGACTGGGGTGCAGAAGTATCCTTGGGGTGTGCAGAGTATGGAGAATGGAGTGTAGAAGGACTGTTACAGAGAGCAGAGGTTGGAGACTAGGGTTTAGAAGGACTTTTTCAGAGAGCAGACGTTGGAGACTTGGGTGAAGAAGAACTGTTGCATAGAGCAGAGGATGAAGACTGAGATGCAGAAGACGGTTACAGAAAGCAGATTTTGAAGACTGGGGTGCAGAAAGACTGTTACAGAGAGCAGACTTTGGAGCCTGGGGTGCAGAAGGATCGTTGCAGAGAGCAGAGTTTGGAGACTGTGGTTCAGAAGGATTGTTAGAGAGAGCAGAGTTTGGAGACGGTTGTGCAGAAAGACTTTTACTTAGAGCACAGGTTGGAGACTGGGGTGCAGAAGGACTTTTACAGAGAGCACAGATTAAAGACTGAAGTGCAAAAAACTGTTGCCGAGAGCAAAGTTAGGAGACTGGGTTGCAGAAGAAGTGCTGCAGAGAGCAAAATTTGGAGACTGAGGTGCAGAAGGACCTTTTCAGAGAGCAGAAGTTGAAGACTGGTGTACAGAGGAGTGTTACAGAGACCAGAGGTTGGAGACAGGTGTGCAGAATGATCTTCCAGGGAGCATAGATTAAAGACTGGGGTGCAGAAAAACTGTTGCTGAGAGCAGAGGTTGGAGACTGGGGTGGAGAAGGATATTGAAGAGAGAAGAGTTTGGAGATTGGGGGCAAAAGGCCTGTTACCTACAGCAGAGGTTGGAGACTGGGGTGAAGAAGGCCTGTTACAGAGAGCAGTTCTTGGAGACTGGGGTGCAGAAGGACAGTTACACAGATCTGAGTTTGGAGACTTGGTTGCAAAAGAATCTTACAGAGAGCAGAGGTTAGAGAAAGAGGTACAAAATGACTGTTAGAGAGAGCAGAGCTTGGAGACTGAGGTGCAGAGGATCGTTGGAGAGAGCAGTGTTTGGAGACTGCAGTGCAGAAGGACTGATACAGAAAGCAGAGGTTTAAGACTGGGGTGCAGAAGGACCCATATAGAGAACAGAGGTAGGAGACTGAAAGACTCTTACAGAGAGCAGACGTTGGAGACTGCAGTGCAGAATGACTGTTGTAGAAGGTTGGAGACTGGTGTACAGAAGAACCATTGCAGAAAGTAGAGGTTGGAGACTGGGTTTCAGAGAGATCTTACAGAGAGCAGAGTTTTGACACTGAGGTGCAGAAGGACTGTGGCAGAGAGAAGAGGTTGGAGATTGGGGCGCTGAAGGACTGTAGCAGAGAGCAGAGGTTGGAGTCTGAGGTGCATAAAGACTGTTACAGAGAGCACAGGTTGGAGACTGGTGTGCAGAAAACTGATACAGGAAGCAGACTTTGGAGACTGGGGTGCAGAAGGATCATAACAGAGAGCAGAGGTTGGAGATTGCAGTACAGAAGGACTGTTACAGATAGCAGAGGTTGGAGACTGGGGTGGAGAAGGACTGTTGCAGAGAGCAGAAGATGGAGACTGGGGTGCAGAAGTACTCACCAGAGAGCAGAGTTTGAAGACTGGTTGCAGAAGGACTGTTTCAGAAAGCAGAGGTTTCAGAGTGAGGTGCAGAATGAGGGTTACAGAGAGCAGAGTTGGGAGACTGTGGTGCAGAAGGACTGATATAGAAAGTAGAGGTAGGAGACTGGGTTGCAAAAGGCGACTTACAGAGAACAAAGGTTGGAGACTGCAGTACAGAAGGACTGTTGTTGAGAACAAGTTTGGAAACTGGGGTACAGAGGTACCAATACAGAGAGCAGAGGTTGGAGAATGGGCTGCAGAAGGAATGTTACAGAGAGCACAGTTTGGAGACTGAGGTGTAGAAGGAGTGTTACAGGGAGCAGAGTTTGGATACTGAGGTGCAGAAGTACTGTTACAGAAAGCAGAGGTTAGAAATTTGGGAGTAGTATGACCATTACAGAGAGCAGAGGTTGAAGACTGCAGTACAGAAGGACTGTTACACAGAGCAGATATCAAAGACTGGGGAGCTGCAGGACTCTTGCAGAGGACAGAGTTGGAGACTGGGGTGGAGAAGGAATGTTACAGAGAGAAGAGTTTGGAAACTGGAGTGCAGAAGGATCTTACAGAGAGCAGAGTGTGGAGGCTGTGGTGCAGAAGGACTGTAGCAGAGAGCAGAAGTTGGAGACTGGGGTCCAGAAGGATCGTTGCAGAGAGCAGATTTTAGAGACTGAGATGCAGATGTACTGTTACAGAGAGCAGAGTTTGGAGACGGAGTTTCAGAAGGACAGTTACAGAGAGCAGAGTTTGGAGACTGGTGTGCAGAAGGACTGTTACAGAGAGAAGAGGTGGAGACTGGGGTTCAGATGGATCTTACAGAGAGCAGAGTTTTGAGACTGGGGTGCAAAAGGACTTTTGCAGAGAGCAGAGGTTAAAGACTGGGGTGCGGAAGGCCTGCTAAAGAGAGCAGATTTGGAGACTGGCGTGCAGAAGGCCTGTTACAGAGAGGAGAGTTTGGAGACTGGGGTGCAGAAGGAATGGTACAGAGAGCAGATTTTGAAGACTGGGTTGTGAAAGATCTTACAGAGAGAAGAGGTTGGAATATAAGATGCAGGTGTACTATTACAGAGAGCAGTGGTTTTAGACTGGCGTGCAGAAGGATCGTGGAGAGCAGAGGTTTCAGACTGAGGTTCAGAGGATGGAGATTGAGGTGTAAAAGGACTGTTACGTAGAGCAGAGTTTGGAGACTGAGGTGCAGAAGGACTGTTATAGAAAGCAGAGGTTGAAAATTGGGGTGCAGAAGGACTGTTACAGAGAGCAGAGGTGGGAGACTTGGGTGCAGAAAGACTGTTACAGAAGCACAGGTTGGAGACTAGGTTAAGTAGGATAAAGACAGAGAGAAGAGTTTGGAGACTGGGTTGGCGAAGGATCCCAGAGAGAGCAGAGGTTGGAGACTGATGTGCAGAAGGACTGTTACAGAGAGTAGAAGTTGGACACTGGCGTGCAGAAGGACTGTTGCAGAGAGCAGATGTTGGTAACCAGGGTCCAGAAGGACTGTCGTAGAAAGCAGAGTTTGTAGACTGGGGTGCAGGAGGACTGTTGCAAAGAGCAGAGGTTGGAGACTGAGGTGCGGAAGTCGTGTTACAGAGAGCAGAGTTTGGAGACTCGGGTGCCGAAGGACAGTTTCAGAGAGCAGAGGTTAAATACAGGGGGGCAAAAAGATCTTACAGAGAGCAGAATTTGGAAACTGAGTTGCAGAAGAACGGTTGCAGATATCACAGGTGGAGACTGAGGTGCAGATGGACTCTTACAGAGAGCAGAGGTTGGAATGTGAGGTACAGAAGAACCGATACAAAAATCAGAAATTGGAGTCTGGGGTGCAGAAAGACCGTTACAGAGAGCAGAGGTTGCATACTGCAGTACAGGAGGACTGTTACAGAGAGCAGTGGTTGAAGAATAGGTTGCAGAAGTACTGTAGCAGAGACCAGATGTTGGTAACTAGGGTGCAGAAGGACTGTTGCAGAGAGCAAAGTTTGGAGACTGGGGTGCAGAATGACTTTTGAGGAGAGCAGAGGTTTGAGACTGGGGTGCAGAAGGACTGTTACAGAGAGCAGAGGTTTGAGACAGGGGTGTAGAAGGATCTTACGGAGAGCAGAATTTGGAGACTGAGGTGCAGAAGACTGTTGCAGAGATCAGAGGTTGGAGACTGGGGTGCAGTAGGATCATTGCAGAGAGAAAAGGTTGCAGACTGGGGTGAAGAAGGATCATTTCAGAGAGCAGAGGATGGAGAGTGGGGTGCAGAAGCCCTGCTATAGAGAGAAGAGTTTCGAGACTGGAGTGCAGAAGGCCTATTACAGAGAGGAGAGGTTGGAGACTGGGGTGCAGAAAAACTGTTACAGAGAGCAGAGTTTGGTGCCTGGTTTGCTGAAGGAACTTACAGAGAGCAGATGTTGGTGACTGAGGTGCAGGTGGACTGTTACAGAGAGCAGAGGTTGGTGACTGAGGTGTAGAAAGACTGTTACAGAGAGCAGAGTTTAGAGCCTGATATGCAAAAAGACTGTTACAGAAAGCAGAATTTGGAAATTGGGGTGCAGAAGGACCGTTACAGAGAGCAGAGGTTGGAGACTGGGGTGCAGAAGGACTGTTACAGAAAGCACAGGTTGAAGACTGAGGTGCAGAATGATAGATACAAAGAGCAGAGGTTGGAGACTGGGGTTCAGAAGGACTGATTCAAAAAGCAGAGGTTGGAGACTGGGTTGCAGAAGGACCCTTACAGAGAGCAGAGGTTTGAAACTTCAGTACATAAGGTCTGTTACAGAGAGCAGATCTCGGAGACTGGAAAGCAGAACCACTGTTACAGAAGACAGAGGTTTGAGACTGGGGTGGAGAAGAAATTTTACAGAGAGCAGAGTTTGAAAACTGGAGTGCAGAAGAATCTTACAGAGAGCAGAGGTTGGAGACTGTATTGCAGAAGGACTGTTGCAGAGAGCAGATGTTGGATACTGGGGTCCAGAAGCTTCATTGCAGAGAGCAGATTTTAGAGGCTGGGGTACAGAAGGATTGTTACAGAGAGCAGGGTTTGAAGACTGAGGTGCGGAAGGACTGTTACAGAGAGCAGCGTTTGGAGACTGGGGTGCAGAAGGACTGTTACACAGAGCAGAGGTTGGAGACTGGGGTTCACATGGATGTTACAGAGAGCAGAGTTTGCAGACTGGGGTGTAGAACGACTGTTGCAGAGAACAGAGGTTGGAGACTGGGGGGCTGCAGGACCATTGCAGAACACAGAAGTTTGGAGACTGGGTTTAAAAAGGATCCTATAGAGAGCAGAATTTGGACACTGAGGTGCAGGAGGACTGTTGCAGAGAGGAGAGGTTGGAAATTGGGGCGCTAAAGTAGTATCGCAGAGAACAGAGGTTGGATTCTGAGGTGCAGAAAGACTGTTACAGAGAGCAGAGTTTGGAGACTGCAGTACAGAAGGACTGTTACAGAGAGCAGAGTTTGAAGACTGGGGTGCAGAGGAATTTTTGCAGAGAGCAGAAGTTGCAGAGTGAGGTGCAGAAGGACTATTACAGAGAGCAAAGTTTGGAGACTGTGGTGCAGAAGGACTGATACAGAAAGAAGAGGTTGGAGCCTGGGGTGTAGAAGGACTGTTGCAGAGAGCAGAGTTTGGAGACTGGGTTGGAGAAGGACTGTTGCAGACAGCAGATGTTGGAGACTAGGGTGCAGAAGGAATGTTGCAGAGAGCATAAATTAGAGGCTTGGGTGCATATGGAGTATTGCAGAGAGCAGAGGTTGCAGACTGAGGTGCAGAAGGACTCATACAGACAGCAGAGTTTCGAGAATGTGGTGCAAAAAAACTGATACAGAAAGCAGAGTTTGGAGAATGTGGTGCAAAAGAACCCTTACAGCGAACAGAGTTTGGAGACTCTGGTACAAAAGGACTGTTACAGAGAGCAGAGGTTTTATACTGGAGTGCAGAGTAACTATTGTAGAGATCATAGTTAGAAGACTAGGGTGCAGAAGGACCATTGAAGAAAGCAGAGGTTGGAGACTGGGTTTAACAAGGATCTTACAGAGAGCAGAGTTTGGACACTGAGGTGAATAAAGACTGTTGCGGAGAGCAGAGGTTGAAGACTGGAGTGCAGAAGGACTGTTACAGAAAACAGAGGTTGGAGACAGCGGTGCAGAAGAATCTTACAGAGAGCAGAATTTGGAGACTGAGGTGCAGAAGGACTGTTGTAGAGATCAGAGGTTGAAGACTGGGTTGCAGTAGGATCATTGCAGAGAGCAGAGGTTAATGACTGGGGTGCATAAGGACTGTTACAGAGAGCAGATGTTGGAGACTGGGGTTCAGATAGATCTTACAGAGAGCAGATGACGGAGACTGAGGTGCAGAAGGATTGTAACAGACAAAAGAGTTAGGAGACTGGGGTGCAGTAGGTGTGTTTCAGACAGCAGAGTTTTCAGACTGTGGTGCAGAAGGACTGTTGCAGAGACCAGATGTTGGAGACTGGGGTGTAGAAAAACTGTTGCAGAGAGCAGATGTTGGAGACTGGGGTTAAGAATGATTGTTACAGAGAGACGAGATTGAAGACTGGTGTACAGAAGAAATGTTACAGAGAGCAGAGTTGGGAGACTGGGTTGGCGAAGGATCCCAGAGAGAGCAGAGGTTGGTGACTGAAGTGCAGAAGGACTGTTACAAAGAGTAGAGCTTGGAGACTGAGGTGCAGAAAAACCGTTGCAGAGAACAGAGTTTGCAGACTGAGGTGCAGAAAGATTGTTACAGAGAGCAGAGTTTGGAAACTGGGGTGCAGAAGGACTGTTGAAGACAGCAGAGGTTGGAGACTGATGTGCAGAAGGACTGTTGCAGAAAGCAGAGGTTGGAGACTGGGGTGCAGAAGGAATGTTGCAGAGAGCACAGGTTGGAGACTAAGGTGCAGAAGGATAGTTAGAGCAGAAGTTAGAGACTGGGGTGCAGATGGACTGATACAGAAAGCAGAGACTTTAGTATGGGGTGCAGAAAGAACGTTACAGAGAGTAGAGTTTGGAGAATGAAGTACAAAAGAACTGTTGCAGAGAGCAGAATTTAGAGACTGGGGTGCAAAAGGACTGTTGCAGAGAGCAGAGGTTGGAGACTGAGGTGCAGAAGTCCTCTTACATAGAACAGAGTTTGGAGCCTGGGGTGCAGAAGGATCGTTGCAAATAGCAGATCTTGGAGACAGGGGTGCAGAAGGATCTTACAGAGAGCAGAAGTTAGAGACTTATGTGCAGAAGGACTCTTGTGGAGATCAGAGGTTGGAGAATGGGCTGCAGTAGGATCATTGCAGAGAGCAGAGGTTGGAGATTGGGATGGAGAAGGATCAGTGCAGAGAGCAGAGTTTGGAGACTGGGGTGCAGAAGGCCTTCTACAGAGAGAAGAGTTTGGAGACTGGCGTGCAGAAGGCCTTTTACAGAGAGGAGAGGTTGGAGACTGGGGTGCAGAAGAACTGTTATAGAGAGCAGAGTTTGGAGACTGGGTTGCTGAAGGATCTTACAGAGAGCGGAGGTTAGAGAATGATGTGCAGGTGTACAGTTTCAGAGAACAGTGTTTGGAGACTGGGGTGCAGAAGGATCATGCAGAGAGCAAAGGTTTCAGACTGAGGTGCACAAGGACTGTTACAGAGAGCAGAGCATTGAGACTGAGGTGTAGAAGGACTGTTACAGAGAGCAGAGTTTGGAGACTGAGGTGTAGAAGGACTGTTACAGGAAGCAGAGGTTGGAAATTGGCGTGCAGAAGGACCATTAAAGAGAGCAGAGTTTGAAGACTGCGGTTTAGGACTGTTACCGAGAGCAGAGGTTGGAAACGGGGATGCGGAAAGACTCGCACGGAGAGCACAAGTTGGAGACTGAGGTGCAGAAGAATGGATACAGAGAACAGAGGTTGGAGACTGGGGTTCAGACAGGCTGATACAGTAAGCAGAGTTTGGAGAGAGGGGTGTAGAAGAACCGAAACAGAGAGCAGAGGTTAGACACTGCGGTACAGAAGGACTGTTACAGATAGCAGATCTCGGAGACTGGGGAGCAGAAAGACTGTTGCAGAGAGAATAGGTTGGAGAATGAGGTGCAGAAGACTGTTACATAGAGCAGAGTTTGGAGACTAAGGTGCAGAAGGACTGTTACAGAGAGCAGAGTTAGGAAACTGGGGTGCAGAAGGACTGTTACAGAGAGCAGAGGTTGGAGACTGGGGTTCAGATGGATCTTACAGAGAGCACAGTTTGGAGACTGGGGTGCAAAAGGACTATTTCAGAGAGCAGATGTTGGAGACTCTGGTGGAGCAGAATCGTTGCAGAGAGAAGAGTTTAGAGACTGGTGCAGAAGGCCTGTTACACAGAGCAGAGGTAAGAGACTGGGTTGCAGAAGTCCTGTTACAGAGAGCAGAGGTTCGAGACTATTGTGCATAAGGACTGTTACAGAGTACAGAGTTTAAAGACTGGGTTGCAGAAGGATCAAACAGAGGGCAGAGTTGGGAGACTGAGGTGCAGAAGGACTGTTACAGAGAGCAGAGTTAGGAGACTGCGGTGCAGAAGCGTCGTTGCAGAGAGCAGAGTTTTCAGACTGAGGTGTAGAATGACTCTTGCAGAGAGCAGATGTTGGAGACTGGCGTGCAGAAGGACTGTTGCAGAGAGGAGATGTTGGTAACTAGGGTCCAGAAGTACTGTTGTGGAAAGCAGAGGTTGAAGACTGGGGTGCAGAAGGACTGTTAGAGAGAGCAGAGGTTATAGGCTACGTTATAAAAGGACAATTACAGAGAGCAGAGGTGGGAGACTCGGGTGCAAAAAGACTGTTACAGAAAGCACAGGTTGGAGACTGAGGTTAAGAAGGATAGACACAGAGAGCAGAGGAAGGAGGCTGGGGTTCAGGAAGACTGATACAGAAAGAAGAGTATAGAGACTAGGGTGCAGAAGGACCGTTACAGAGAGAAGAGTTTGGTGAATGCGGTACAGAAGGACTGTTATAGAGAGCAGATATAGGAAACTGGGGAGCAGAAGGACTGTTGCAGAGGACAGAGTTTAGAGACTGGTGTGCCGAAGGACCCTTGCAGAAAGCAGAGGTTGGGGACTAGAGTGAAGAAAGAATGTTAGAAAGAGCAGAGTTTTGAAACTGAATTGCAGAAAGTTCTTACAGAGAGAAGAGGTTGGAGACTGTGGTGCAGAAAAACTGTTGCAGAGAGCAGACGTTGGAGACTGGGGTCCAGAAAGATCGTTGCAGAGAGGAGAGTTTGCATACTGGGGTGCAGAAGGCTGTTGCAGAGAGCAGAGGTTCGAGACTGAGGTGCAGAAGGACTGTTACAGAGAACAGATGTTGGAGACTGGGGTTTAGATGGATCTTACAGAGAGCAGATGACGGAGACTGAGGTGCAGAAGGATTGTAACAAACAGCAGAGTCAGGAGACTGGGGTTCCGGAGGTTCGTTTCAGATAGCAGAGTTTTCAGACTGTGGTGAAGAAGGACTTTTGCAGAAACCAGATGTTGGAGACTGGGGTTATGAATGATCATTGCAGAGAGAAGAGATTGAAGACTTGTGTGCAGAAAGAATGTTACAGAGAGCAGAATTGTTAGACTGGGTTGGCGAAGGATTCCCACAGAGAGCAGAGTTTGGAGACTGAAGTGCAGAAGGACTGTTACAGAAAGTAGAGGTTGGAGACTGAAGTGCAGAAGGACTGTTGCAGAGAGCAGAGTTTGCAGACTGAGGTGCAGAAGGATTGTTACAGAGAGCAGAGTTTGGAGACTGGGGTGCAGAAAGACTGTTGAAGACTGCAGAGGTTGGAGACTGAAGTGCAGAAGGACTGTTGCAGAGAGCAGAAGTTTGAGACTGAAGTGCAGAAGAACTGATGCAGAGAGCAGAGTTTGGAGACTAAGGTGCAGAAAGACATTTAGAGCAGAAGTTAGAGACTGGGGTGCAGAAAGACTGATACAGGAAGCAGAGACTCTAGTATGGGGTGCAGAAAGAACGTTACAGAGAGTAGAGGTTGGAGAATGCAGTGCAGAAGGACTGTTGCAGAGAGCATAATTTAGAGACTGGGGTGCCGAAGGACTGTTGCAGAGAGCAGAGGTTTGAGACTGAGATGCAGAAGTCCTGTTACATAGAACAGAGGTTGGAGACTGGGGTGCAGAAAGATCGTTGCAAATA
>NW_027523957.1:0-38364 GCF_052094955.1 Ictidomys tridecemlineatus | reverse complement strand
TGCACCTCAGTTTCCACCCTCTGCTCTCTGCAACGATCCTTCTGTACCCTAGTATCCAACATCTGCTCTCTGTAACAGTCCTTCTGTACCTCAGTCTCCAAACTCTGCTCTCTGTACCAATCTTTCTGTACCTCAGTCTCCAACCTTGCTCTCTCTAACACTCCTTCTGTACCTCAGTCACCAACATCTGCTCTCAGTAACAGGCCTTATGCACCCCAGTCTCCAAACTCTGCTCTCTGTAAAAGTTCTTCTGCACCCCAGTCTCGAACCTCTGCTCTCTGTAACAGTACTTCTGCACCCGATTCTCTAAACTCTGCTCTCTGTAACAATCCTTCTGCACCCCAGACTCCAACCTCTGCTCTCTGTGCAGTTCTTCTGCACGACAATCTCCAACCTCTGCTCTCTGTAACGGAACTTCTGCAACCCACTCTCAAACATCTGCTCTCTGCAACGATCCGATCCTTCTTCTACCCATTCTCCAAACTCTGCTCTCTGTAACAGTCCTTTTGTATCGCAGTCTCCAACCTCTTCTCTTTGTAATGGGCCTTCTGCTCACCAATTGCCAACCTCTGGTTTCTGTAACAGTGGATCTACATCTCAGACTCCAAACTCTGCTCTCTGTAAAAGTCCTTCTGCACCTCATTCTGAATCCTCTGCTCTCTGCAAACGATCCTTCTGCACCCCAGTCTTCAAACTGTGCTATCTGTAACAGTCCTTCTGCACCCAAGTCTCCAAACTCTGCTCTCTGTAACAGGCCTTCTGCACCCTAGTCTCCAAACTCTGCTCTCTGTAACAGTCCTTCTGCACCCCAGGATCCTACATCTGCTCTCTATAACAGTCCTTCTGCACCTCAGTCTGAAAACTGCACTCTGCAAAATCCTTCTGAACCCGAGTTTCCAAACTTTGCTCTCTGTAACAGTCCTTCTGAACCTCAGTCTCCAAAATGCTCTCTGTAAGATTCTTCTGCAACCCTGTCTCGAAATTGTGCTATCTGTAACAGTCCTTCTGCACCCCAGTCTCCAATGTCTGCTCTCTGTAACAGACCTTCTGCACCCCAGTCTCCAACCTCTTCTCTATGCAAGGATCCTTCCTCACCTCAGTCTCCAACCTCTGCTCTCTGCAACAGTTCTTCTGTACCACAGTCTCAAACCTCTGATTTCTGTATCAGTCTTTCTGCACAACAGTTTTCATCCTCTTCTGTGTTTAACAGTTATTCTGAACCTCTGTCTCCAACCTCTGCTCTCTGCAACCTTAATTCTGCACCCGATTCTCTAACCTCTTCTCTCTCCAACAGTCTTTCTGAAACAAAGTCTCCAACATCTACTCTCTGCAACAGTCCTTCTTTACACTAGTCTTTAAACTCTGCTGTCTGTACCAGTCCTTCTGTACTGCAGTCTCCAATCTCTCCTCTCTGTAACCTTATTTCTGCACCGCAGTCTTCAACCTTTTCTTTCTGTATAAATACTTCTGCACCCCTGTCTCCAACCTCTGATCTCTGTAACATTCTTACTGCACCTCAGTCTCCAACTTCTGCTCTATGCGACAGTTCTTCTGCAGCTCAGTCTCCAACCTCTACTCTCTGCAACAGTTCTTCTACTCCACAGTCTGCAACATCTGCTCTCTCTAAACAGTCCCTCCTGTATTGCAATCTCCAAACTTTGCTTTCTGTAACGGTCCTTTTACACACCAGACTCCAACCTCTGTTTCTGTATCAGTCCTTCTGCACCCTAGTCTCCAAACTCTACTCTCTGTGAAAGTCGTTCTGCTCCTCAGTCTCTATACTCTTCTCTCTGCAACAGTCGTTATGCACCCAAGTCTCCAACACCTGCAACCTGCAACAGTCGTTCTACACCCCAGTCTCCAACCTCTGCTTCCTGCAATGGCCCTTCTGCACCTCAGTCTACAACGTCTACTGTCTGTAACATGCCTTATCCACCTCAGTCTTCCAACTATGATCTCTGTAAGATCCTTCTGCAACCCAGTCTCCAAACTCTGCCCTCTTCGACGATCCTTCTGCACCCAGTTTCCAAACCCTGCTCATTCTAACAGTCCAGTTGCACCTCAGTCTCCAAACTCTGCTCTCTGTAAAGATGCTTCTGCAACCCTGTCTCAAAACTCTGTTCTCTGTAACAGTCCTTCTGCACCTCAGTCTCCAACTTCGGCTCTCTGCAACAGTCCTTCTAAATCCCAGTCTCCAACCTCTGCTCTCTGCAACAGTCCTTCTGCACCCAGTCTACAACATCTGTTCTCTGCAACAGTCCTTCAGCACCTCAGTCTGAAAACTCTGCTCTCTGCAAAGATCCTTGTACACCCCAGTCTCCAAACTCTGCTTTCTGTAACAGTCTTTGTGCACGTCATTCTCCAACCTCTGCTATCTGTAACAGTCTTTTTGCACCCCCGTCACCAACCTCTGCTCTCTGTAAGATCCTTCTGCACCCAGGTTTCCAAACTCTGCTCTCTGTAACAGTCCTTCTGGTACCCAGTCTCTAACCTCTGCTCTCTGTAACAGTCCTTCTCTACCGCAGTCTCCAACCTGTGCTCTCTCTAACTGTCGTTCTGTACCATAGTCTCCAAACTCTGCTCTCTGCAACGGTCCTTCTACACCCCATTCTCCAACCTCTGTTGTCTGCAAGAGTCCTTAAGCACCTCAGTATCCAACCTCTTCTGCCTGCCACAATCCTTTTGCGCCCCAGTCTCCTACATCGGCTCCTGAAAAAGTCTTTCTGCACCCGAGTCTCCAACCTCTGCTCTCTGCAACAGTCCTTCTGCACCTCAGTCTGAAAACTCTGCTCTCTGCAATGATCCTTGTGCACCCCAGTCTCCAAACTCTGCACTCTGAAACAGTCCTTCTGTACTTCAGTCTCCAACCTCTGCTCTTTGTAACAGTCCTTCTGGACCTCAGTCTGAAGATGCTGTTCTCTGCAATGATCCTTCTGCACCCCAGTCTCCAAACTCTTCTCTCTGTAATACTCCTGATGCACCTCAGTCTCGAAACTCTGCCCTCTGTAACAGTCCTTCTGCACCCCTTCTCCAAACTCTGTTCTCTGTAACAGTCCTTCTGCACACCAGTCTCAATATTCTGCTCTCTACAACGATCCTTCCCCACCCCAGTTTCCATCCTCTGCTCTCTGCAACAGTCCTTCCCCACACCAGTCTCCAAAACTCTGCTGTCTGTAACAGTCCTTCAGTAGTGCAGTATCCAAAATCTCCTCTCTGTAACGGTTCTTGTGCATCCCGGTCTCCAAACTCTGTTCTCTGTAACAGTCCTTATAAACCTCAGTGTCCAAACTCTGCTCTCTGCAACAGTCCGTCTGCACCTCAGTCTGAAAACTCTGTTTTTTCCAAAGATCCTTCTGCACCCCAGTGTCCAACCTTTGCTCTCTGTAACAGTCCTACTGTACCTCAGGTCTCCAACCTCTGCTCTCTGTAAGATCTTTCTGCAACCCTATCTCCAAACCCTGCTTTTTGTAAGAATCCTTCTGAACCCCAGTCTCCAAACTCTGCTCTCTGTAACAGGCCTTTTGCACCTTATTCTCCAACCTCTGCTCTCTGTAACAGTGCTTCTGCACCTCAGTCTAAAAACTCTGCTCTCTGAAAACCAGTCCTTCTGCACCCCAGTCTCCAAACTCTGCTTACTGTATCAGTCCTTCTGAACACCAGTCTCCAACCTCTGCTATCTGAAAAAGTCCTTCTGCACCTCAGCCTCCAAATTCTATTTTCTGCAAAAGTCCTTCTGCACCCAAGTCTCCAACACCTGCAGGCTGCAGCAGTCCTTCTTCACCCAGTTTCTAACCTCTGCTATCTGCAACAGTTCTTCTGCATCCCAGTCTCCAACATCTGCTCTCTGCAACAGTCCTTATGCACCAAATCTCTAACCTCTTCCTCTGTAACAGTCCTACTATACCCAGTCTCAAAGCTCTGCTCTCTGCAACAGTCGTTCTGCACCCCAATCTGAACCTGTACTCTCAGCAACAGTCCGTATACACCCCAGTGTGCAGCCTCTTCTCTCTACAACAGTCCCTCTGCATCACAGTCTCTAACCTCTGCTCTATGTAACAATCCTTCTGCACCTCAGTCTCCAACTTCTGTCCTCTGCAACGGTCCTTCTGCACCTCAGACTCCAAAAAACTACTTCATGTAAAAGTACTTCTGAACACCTTCTCCATACTCTGCTCTCTGTAACAGGCCTTCTGCACCCCAGTCTCCCAACTCTGTTCTCTATAAAAACACTTCTGCTCCCCAGTCTCAAAATTTTGCTCTCTACAACGATCCTTCTGCACCCCAGTGTCCAACATCTGCTCTATGCAACACTCCTTCTGCACCCCAGTCTTCAACATGTGCTCTCTGCAGAAGTCCTTCTGCACCTCAGTCTGAAAACTCTGTTCTCTACAAGGTTCCTTCTGCACCCCAGTCTCTAACCTCTGCTCTTTGCAACAGTCCTACTGCAGCCCAGGGTCAAACTTCTGTTCTCTGTAACAATCATTCTTCATCTCAGTTACCAAACTCTGATCTCTGCAATAGTCCTTCTTCACCACAGTCTCCAAACTGTGCTCTGCAACAATCTTTCTGCACCCCAGTCTCCAAACTCTTTCTCTGCAAAAGTCGTTCTGCACCCAAGTCTACAAAATTGGCTCCTTACAAAAGTTCTTCTGCATCTCAGTCTGAGAACTCTGCTCTCTGCAACGATCCTTGTGAACCCCAGTCTTTAAACTCTACTTTCTGTAAAAGTCTTTCTGCACCTCAGTCTCCAACCTCTGCTCTCTGTAAGATCCTTCTGAACCCCAGTTTCACAACTCTGCTCTCTGTAATATTTCTTCTGCTCACCTGTCTCCAGTCTCTTCTCTCTGTAACTGTCCTTCTGCCTCCATACTCTCCAACCTCTGCTCTCTGTAACACTCGTTCTTTACCACAGTCTCCAACATCTGCTCTCTGTAACAGTCCTTCTTTCCGCAGTCTCCAAACTCTGCTCTGTGTAAGGGTCCTTCGGCACCCCAGTCTCCATCCTCTGCTCTCTGTAACTATACTTCTGCACCCCAGTCTCCAACCTCTGCTCTCTGCAACGATACTTTTCACACCATTCTCCAACCTCTGCTCTCTGCAAAAGTCATTCTGCACCCCAGTCTCTAACATCTGCTCTCTGCAACCGTCCTTCTGAAGCTCAGTCTGAAAACTCTGCTCTCTGTAATGATTTTTGTGCACCCCAGACTCCAAAATCTGCTTTCTGTAATAGTCTTTCTGCACCTCAGTCTCTAAAATCGGCTCTAACAGTGCTTCTGCACCCCAGCCTCTAACCTGTGCTCTCTGTAAGATCCTTCTGCACCCCAGTTTCCAAATCTGCTCTCTGTAACATTCTTTCTGCTCCCCAGTCTCCAACCTCTGCTCTCTGTAACAGTCCTTCGGCTTTCCAGTCTCCAACCTCTGCTCTCTGTAACAGTTCTTCTGCTCCCCAGTCTCCAAATCTGCTCTCTGTAACATTTCTTCTGTACCGCAGTCCACAAGCTCTGCTATCTGTAACTTTTTTTCTGCATCACAGTCTACAACCTCTCCTTTCTGTATCATTTCTTCTGCACCACAGTTTCCAACCTCTGCTCTCTTCAAAATTCCTTCTGCACCTCAGTCTCCAACCTCTGCTCTCTGCAACAGTTTTCTTCACCCCAGTCTTTAAACTCTGCTCTCTGCAACAGTTCTTCTGCTCCCCAGGCTCCAAGATCTGCACTCTGAAATAGTCCTTACCCACACCAGTCTCCAACCTCTTGCTCTCTTTATCAGTCCTCCTGTAGTGCATTCTCCAAAATCTGCTCTCTGTAACGGTCCTTCTGCACCCAAGTCTCAAAACTCTGCTTTCTGTAACAGTCCTTCTAAACCCCAGTCTCAGAACTCTGCTATCTGTAACAGTCATTGTGCACCCCCAGTCTCCAAACTCTTCCTCTCTATAACAATAATTCTGCACCCAGTCTCAAACCTCTGCTCTCTGCAACGATCCTTTTGCACCCCATTCTCCAAACTCTGTTCTCTACAAAAGTCCTTCGGCACCCCAGTCTCCAACATCTGTGCTCTGCAACAGTTCTTCTGAACCTTAGTCTGAAAACTCTGCTCTCTGCACAATCCTTTTGCACCCCAGTCTCCAAACTCTGCTTTCTGTAACAGTCCTTCTGCACCACAGTCTCCAAAATTGGCTCTCTGCAACAGTGCTTTTGCACCGCAGCCTCCGACCTCTGCTCTCTCTAAGAGTCCTGCTGCTCCCCAGTCTCCAACCTCTGCTATCTGTAACAGTCTTTCTGTTCCTCGGTCTCCAACCTCTGCTCTCTGTAACAGTCCTTCTGTACCACAGTCACCAACCTCTGCTCTCTGTAACGATCCTTCTGCACCACAGGCCCCAACCTCTCCTTTCTGTATAATTCTTTCTGCACCACAATTTCAAACCTCTGCTTTCTGCAACATTCCTTCTGCTCCTCAGTCTCCAAACTCTGCTCTCTGTGACAGTTCTTCTGCACCCCAGTCTCCAACCTCAGCTCTCTGCAAAAGTTCTTCTGCACCCCAGTCACCAAGGTCTGCACTCTGAAACAGTCCATCTCCACACCAGTCTCCAAACTCTGTTGTCTGTCACAGTCCTCCTGTAGTGCAGATTCCAAAATCTGCTCTCTGTAACAGTCCTACTACACCCCATGTCCAGCCTCTGCTCTCTGCAGCAGGCCCTCTGCAACCCAGTCTCCAACCTCCGCTCTCTGTAACAATCTTTCTGCACCTCAGTATCCAACCTCTGCTCTCTGCAAAGGTTCTTCTGCACCTCATTCTCCAAACTCTACTCACTGTAAAAGTACTTCTGCACCCCTGCTCCAAACTCTGCTCTCCGTAACTGGCCTTCTGCACCCCAGTCTCCGATGTCTGTTCTCTTTAACAGTCCTTCTGCACCCCAGTCTCCAACCTCTGTTCTCTACAACGATCCTTCTGCACCCCTGTCTCAAACCTCTGCTCTCTGCAACAGTCCTTCGGCACCCCAGTCTCCAATATGTGCTCTCTGCAAATTCCTACTGCACCTCAGTCTGAAAACTCTTTTCTCTGCAATGATCCTTGTGCACCCTAGTCTCTAACCTCTGCTCTCTGTAAAAGATTTTCTGCACCTTGGTCTACAAACACTGCTCTCTGTAAGATCCTTGTGCAACCTTGTCTATAAACTCTGCTCTCTGTAACAGTTTTTCTGATCCCCAGTCTCCAACCTCTGCTCTCTGAACCAGGCCTTTTGCACCTCAATCTCTAAACTCTATTCTCTGCAACAGTCCTTCTGGACCTCAGTCGCCAAATTCTGACCTCTGTAAGATGCTTCTGCAGCCCTGTATCCAACCTCAGCTCTTTGTAAGAGTCCTTTTGCACACATGTCTCCGACCTCTGCTCTCTTTAACAGAACTTTCGCACGTCAGTCTCCAAACTGTGCTCTCTACAACAGTCCTTCTGCACCCTAGTTACCAACATCTGCTCTCTGCAACAGTCCTTCTGCTTCCCAGATTCCGAGATCTGCTCTACGTAACAGTCCTTCTGTACCGCAGTCTTCAACCTCTGCTCTTTGTAACTGTCCTTCTGCACCCAAATTTCCAAACTCTGCTTCCTGTAACAGTCCTTCTGGACCTGAGTCTCCAAACTCTGCTCTCTGTAACAGTCCTTCTACACCTCAGTCTCCAACCTCTGCTCTCTGTAACAGTCCTTCTGCACCTCAGTCTGAAACTTCTGCTCTCTGTACAATCCATCTGCACCCCAGTATCCAAACACTGCTCTCTGTAAAAGTCCACCAGCACCTCAGTCTCCAACCTGTGCTCTCTGTAAGATCCTACAGCAACCCAGTCTTCAAACTCTGCTCTGTGTAACAGTCCTTCTGCACCAAGTCTCCAATCTCTCCTCTCTGTAACAGGCCTTCTGAAAGCCAGTCTCCTAACTCTGCTCTCTGCAATGATATTTCTGCACCCCAGCCTCCAACAACTGCTCTCTGCAATGATCCTACTGCTCCCCAGTCTCCAACCTCTGATTTCTGCAGCAGTCGTTCTGCACCTCAGTCTCCAACTTTTGCTCTCTGTAAGATCCTTCTGCACCCCTGTCTCCAAGCTCTTCTCCTTGCAACGATCCTTCTGCACCCCAGTCTCAAAACTCTTCTCGATGTAAAAGAACTTCTGTACCTCAGTCTTTAATCTCTGCTATCTGCAACAGTCCTTCTGCACCCCAGTCTCCAAACACTGCTCTCTGCAACAGTCTTTCTGTACTGCAGTCTCCAACTTCTTCTCTCTGTAACGGTCTTTCTGCACGGCAGACTCTAATCTCTGGTATTGTATCATTTTTTCTGCACCTCAGTCTCCAACCTCTGCTCTCGGCAACAGTCCTTCTGCACCCCAGTATAAAACCTCTACTCTCTGAAACAGTGCTTCTGAACCCCAGTCTCCAACCTCTGCTTTCTGCAACAGTCCTTCTGCACCTCAGTCTTAAAATTCTGTTCTCTGTAACAATCCTCCTGCACCTCAGTCTCCAACCTCTGCTCTCTGCAACAGTCCTTCTGCACCGCAGTCTCCAACCTCTGATCTCTGTAAGATCTTTCTGCACTCCAGATTCTAAACTCTGCTCTCTGTAACATTCCTTCTCCACCCCAGTTTTTAAACTCTGCTTTCTGCAAGTGTCCTCCGGCACTCGAGTTTCCAAGCTCTGTCTTCTTCAACAGTCCTTTTGCTCCCCAGTCTCCAACATCTTCTCCTGTAACATTTCTTCTGTACAGCAGTCTCCAAACTGTTCTCTCTGTAACATTCCTTCTGCACCACAGTATCCTACCTCTACTCTCTGTAACAGTTTTTTCGATACCGCAGTCTCCAAACTCTGGTCTCAATTTCCAACCTCTGCTTTCTGTAACAGTCCTTCTGCACCTCAGTCGACAAACTCTGCTCTCTCTAACAGTTTTTGTACACCTCAGTTTCGAACCTCTGCTCTCTCTAACAGTCCTTCGGTACCTCAGTCTGACACCTCTGCTCTCTGCACGATCCTTCTGCACCCCAATCTTCAACCACTTCTCTCTGTAACAGTCAAACTGCACCCCAGTCTCCAACCTCTGTTCTCTGTAACACTTTTTCTATACCGCAGTCTCCAAACTCTGCTCTGTATAACAGTCCTTCTGCAACCCAATTTCCAGTGTCTGCTTTCTGTAACAGTCCTTCTGCACCTCAGTCTCCAAACTCTGCTCTCTGTAACAGTCTTTCTACACCTCAGTCTCCAACCTCTGCTCTCTTTAACAGTCCTTCAGCACCTCAGTCTGACACCTTGCTCTCTGCACGATTCTTCTGCAACCCTATCTCAAACCTCTGCTCTCTACACTGATCCTATTGCACCCCAGTCTCCAAACTCTGATCTCTGCAACAGTCCTCTGCACCTCAGTCTCCAAATTCTGCTCTCTGTAAGATCCTTTTACACCCACGTACACAAATTCTGCTCTCTTTAAAAGTCCATCTGTACCTGAGTCTCCAACCTCTGCTCTCTGTAACAGGACTTCGGTACCTCAGTCTCCATCCTCTGCTCTCTGCATCAGTCCTTCTGCACCCCAGTGTCCATCCTCTGCTCTCTGCATCAGTCCTTCTGCACCCCAGTCTCCATCCTCTGCTCTCTACAACAGTCCTTCTGCACCCTAGTTACCAACATCTGCTCTCTGCAACAGACCTTCTGTACCCCAGTATCCAACATCTGCTCTCTGCAACAGTTCTTCTGCACCTCAATCTGAAAATTTGCTCTCTGCCATGACCCTTCTGCACCATAGTCTTCTATTTCTGCTCTCTGTAACAGTCCTTGTTCACCTCAGTCTCCCAACTCTGCTCTCTTTATAATCTTTCTGCAACACAGTCTTCAAACTCTGCATTCTGTAACAGTCTTTCTGCACAACAGTCTCCAACCTCTGCTCTCTGTAACAGGACTTCTGCAACCCAGTCTCCAAACTTTGCTCTCTCTAAAAAGCCTTCTGCACCCCAGTCTCCAACCTCTTCTCTCTGCAACGATGCTACTCTACCGATGTCTACAACATCTTCTCTCTGCAACAGTTCTTTTGCACCGCAGTCTCCAAACTCTGCTCTTTGTAAGATCCATGTGAACCTCAGTCTCCAACATCTACTCTCTGTTACAGTCCTTCGGCACCCAAGTCTCCAAACGCTGCTCTCTGCAACTGTCCTTTTCCACCCCAGTCTCCAAATTCTCCTCTCTGCAACAGTCCTTCTGCACTCTAGTCTCCAAACTCTGCTCAATGCAACGACCGTTCTAGACCCCAGTATCCAACGTCTGGTCTCTGCAACAGTCCTACTGCACCACAGTTTCCAACCTCTGCTCTTTTTAAGATCTTTCTACACTCCAGTTTCCAAACTCTACTCTCTGTAACATTCCATCTCCACCCCAGTCTCCAACCTCTGTCCTCTGCAACAGTCATTCAGCTCCCCAGTATCTGAGATCTGCTCTCTGTAACAGTCCTTCTACACCCGTCTCAAACCTCTTTTTTCTTTATAAATCAATTTTAACCCCGTCTCCAAACTCTGTTCTCTGTATCTATCCTGCTGCACCTCAATCTCCTACCTGTGCTCTATGTAAGAGTCCTTCTGCACACCAGTCTCCAAACTTTGTTCTCTGCAACAGTCCTTCTGTACTGAAGTCTCAAACATCTGCTCTCTGTAACGGTCTTTCTGCACCCCAGACTCCAATCTCTGCTTTCTGTATCAGTCCATCTGCACCCCAGTCTCCAACTTCTTCTCTCTCTAAGCGTCCTTCTGCATCCCAGTCTCCAACCTCTGCTCTCGGTAACAGTCCTATACCGCAGTCTCCAACCTCTGCTCTCTATAACGGTCCTTCTGCACCCCAATTTCCAAACTCTGCTACCTGTAACAGTCCTTCTGCACCTGAGTCTTCAAACTCTGCTCTCTGTTACAGTCCTTCTAAAACTCAGTTTCCAACCGCTGCTCTCTGTAACCGTCCTTCTGAACCTCAGTCTGAATCCTCTGCTCTCTACACGATCCTCTGCACCCCAGTCTCCAACCAGTGCTCTCTTTAACAGTCCACCTGCACCTCAGTCTCCAACCTCTGCCCTCTGTAAGATCCTTCAGCAACCCAGTCTCTAAACTCTGCTCTCTATAACAGTCCTTCTGCATGCGAGTATCCAAGCTCTCTTCTCTGTAACAGGCCTTCTGCACGCCAGTCTCCAAACTCTGCTCTCTGTATCAGGACTTCTGCACCCCAGTCTCCAACCTCTGCTCTCTGCAACGATTCTTGTGCACACAAAACTCCAACCTCTGCTCTCTGCAATGATTCTACTGCACGCCAGTCTGCAACCTCTGATCTCTGCAACACTCCTTGTGCACCTGAGTCTCCAATTTCTTCTCTCTGTAAGAACTTTCTGCACCCCTGTCTCAAAGGTCTGCTTTTTGCAACGATCCTACTGCACCCCAGTCTCCAACCTCTGCTCTATATAACTGGACTTCTGTACCTCAGTCTCCAACATCTACTCTCTGCAACAGTCCTTCTACACCCCAGTCTCCAAACTCTGCTCTCTGCAACAGTCCTCCTGTACTGCAGTCTCTAACTTCTGCTCTCTGTAACGGTCTTTCTGCACCCCAGAATCCAATCTCTGCTTTCTGCATCATTCCTTCTGTACCCCAGTCTCCAAAATCTGCTCTCTCTAAGATTCCTTCTGCACCTCTGTCTCCAATCTCTGCTCTCGGCAACAGTCCTTCTGCACCCCAGTCTCCAACCTCTGCTGTCTGCAACAGTCCTTCTGCACCCCAGTCTCCCACCTCTGCTCTATGCAACAGACCTTCTGCACCCATTCTCCAAACTCTTCTCTCTGTAACAATCCTTCTGCACCTCAGTCTCCAAACTCTTTTCTCTGAAGGGTCCTACTGCACCTCAGTGTCCAACCGCTACTCTCTGTAAGAGTCCTTCTGCACTTCAGTCTCCAAACTCTGCTCTCTGTAGGATCCTTCTAAAACATAGTCTCCAAACTCTGCTCTCTGTAACAGTCTTTCTTCACACCAGTGTCCATCCTCTGCTCTCTGCAAAAGTCCTTCTGCACCCCAGTCTCCAAAATCTGCTCTCTGCAACAGTCCTTCTGCCACTCAGTCTAAAAACTCTGCTATCTGCAACGAACTTTCTGCACCCCATCTCCTACCTCTGCTGTCTGTACAATCCTTCTGCACCTCAGTCTCACAATTCTGATCTCTGTAAGATCCTTCTGCAACCCAGTCTTTAAACTCTATACTCTGTAACCATCCTTCTGCACAACAGTCTCCAACCTCTGCTCTGTGTAAGAGTCCTTCTGTACTGCAGTCTCCAAACTCTGCTCTCAGTAACGGTCCTTCTGCACCCCATTCTCCAACCTCTGCTCTCTGCTGGATCCCAGTCTCCAACCTCTGATTTTGGCAACAGTTTTTCTGCACCTCAGTCTGAAAATTCTGCTCTCTGCACAATCCTTCTGCACCACAGTCTCCAACCACTGCTCTCGGTATCAGTCCCCTGCACCTCAGTCTCCAAACTCTGCTCTCTGTAAGATCCTTCATCAACCCAGTCTCCAAGCAGTGCTCTCTGTAACAGTCCATCTCACCCAAGTCTCCAAATTCTTCTCTCTGCAACAATTCGTCTCCACACCAGTCTCAAACGTCTGCTCTCTGAAACAGTCATTCTGCACCCCAGTCTCCAATCTCTGCTGTCTGTAACCTTTCTTCTGCACCCCAGTCTCTAACCTCTGCTCTCTGTAACCGTCCTTCTGCACCCCAGTCTCCAACCTCTGCTCTCTGTAAAATCTTTCAGCAACCCAGTCTCTAAACTCTGCTCTCTATAAAAGTACTTCTGCAACCCAGTCTCCAACCTCTCCTCTCTGTAACAAGCATTCTGCACGCCAGTCTCCAAACTCTGCTCTCTGTAGCAGGCCTTCTGCACCTCAGTCTGCAAACTCTGCTCTCTGCAACCATCCTTCTGCACACCAGTCTCCAACCTCTACTCTCTGCAATGATTCTACTGCACGCCAGTCTTCAACCTCTGATCTCTGCAACACTCTTTTTGCACCTCAGTCTCCAACTTCTTCTCTCTATAAGATCCTTCTGCACCCCAGTCTCCAAGCTCTGCTTCTTTCAACGATCCTTCTGCACCCCAGTCTCCAACTTCTACTCTATGTAAAAGGACTTCTGCACCTCAGTCTCCAACATCTACTCTCTGCAACAGTCCTTCTGCACCCAAATCTCCAAACTCTGTTCTCTGCAACAGTTGTTCTGTACTGCAGTCTCTAACCTCTGCTCTCTGTAACGGTCTTTCTGCACCCCATAATCGAATCTCTGCTTTCTGCATCAGTCCTTTTGCATCCCAGTTTCCAATATCTGCTCTCTCTACGAGTTCTTCTTCACCTCAGTCTCCATACTCTGCTTTCGGCAACAGACCTTCTGCTCCCCAGTCTCCAACCGCTGCTCTGTGTTACAGTTCTTCTGCACCTCAGTCTACAACTTCTGCTTTCTAAAACAGTCCTTCTGCACTCCAGTTACAAAACTTTTCTCTCTGCAACAGTCCCTCTGCACCCCAGTCTCCAACATTTGCTCTCTGCAACAGTCATTCTACACCCCAGTCTCCAAACTCTGCTCTCTGTAAAGTTCGTTCTGGACCCCAGTCTTCATCATCTGTTTTCTACAACAGTACTTATGCACCACAGTCTCCAAAATCTAATCTCTGTAAGATTTTTTTGGTCTCCAGTTTCCAAAATCTGCTCTCTCTAACATTCCTTCTCCACTACAGTCTCCAACCTCTGCTTTCTGCAAGGGTCCTGCGGCACCCCAGTCTCCAAAGTCTGTCCTCTGTAACACTCCTTCTGTTCCCCAGTCTCCATCATCTGCTCTCTGTAACACTCCTTATGTACCGTAGTCTCCAAACTCTGTTTTCTGTAAAAGTCCTTCTACAACCCAGTCTCCAACCTCTGCTTTTTTAATCAGTCCTTCTGAACCCCAGTCTCCAACCTCTGCTCTCTGTATCTATCCTTCTACACCTCAGTCTTCAACCTGTGCTTTCTGTAACAGTCCTTCTGCACTCCAGTCTCCAAACTCTGCTCTCTGTAATGGTCCTTCTGCACCCCAATTTCCAACCTCTACTTTTTGTAACAGTCCTTTTGCTCCTCAGTGTCTAAACTCTGCTCTCTGTAACAGTCTTTCTACACCTCAGTCTCCAACCTCTGCTCTCTGTAACAGTACTTCTGCACCTCAGTATGAAACCTCTGCTCTCCAGATTTTTCTGCACCCCAGTCTCCAACCACTGCTCTCTGTAACAATCCACGTGCACCTCAGTCTCCAAACTCTGCTCTCTGTACGTTCCTTCAGCAAACCAGTCTCCAAACTGTGCTCTCTGTCAAAGTCCTTCTGCACCCCAGTCTCCAACCTCTCCTCTCTGTAACAGGCCTTCTGCACGCCAGTCTCAAATCTCTGCTCTCTATAGTGGGCCTTCGGCATGCCAGTCTCGAACCTCTGCTCTTTGCAATGATCCTACTGCACCCCAGTCTCCAACTTCTGATCTCTGCAAAAGTCCTTCTGTACCTCAGTCTCCAAAATCTGCTCTCTGTAAGATCCTTCTGCACCCCTGTCTCAAACCTCTGCTCTCTGCAACACTCCTTCTGCAACCCAGTCTCAAACCTCTTCTCTCTGTAACAATCCTTCTTCACCTCAGTCTCAAAACTCTGTACTCTGCAACGTTCCTTCTGCACCTCAGTCTCAAACCTCTACTCTCTGTAACAGTTCTTCTGCACCTCATTCTCCAACCTCTTCTCTCTGTAGGAACCTTGTCCAACCTAGTCTACAAACTCTGCTCTCTGTAACAGTCCTTCTTCACAACAGTCTCCAAACACTGCTCTCTGCACTGATTCTTCTTCACACCAGTCTCCAACCTCTGCTCTATAAATCAGTACTTCTGAACCTTAGTCTCCAACATTTGCTCTCTGCAAAAGTCCTTCTGCAACTCAGTCTGAAAACTCTGCTCTCTGCAACGATCATTCTGCACCTCAGTCTCCTACCTTTGCTCTCTGTAAGACCCTTCTGCATCCCAGTCTCCAAACTCTGCTCTCTGTAACAGTCCTTCTGAATAGCAGTTTCCAACCTCGGCTCTCTGTAAGAGGAATTCTGAAACCCAGTCTCAAAACTCTGATCTCTGTAACAGGCCTTCTGAAACCCAGTCTCCAACCTCTTCTCTCTGCAATGATTCTTCTCCACAACAGTCTCAAACCTCTGCTCTCGGCAAAAGTCCTTCTGCATCCTTGTCTCCAACCGCTGCTCTCTGTAAGATCCTTATGCACTCCAGTCTCCAACCTCTCCTCTCTGTAACAATCCTTCTGCACCCCAGTCTCCAACATCTGCTTTCTGCAACAGTTCTTCTGCACCGCAGTCTAAAAACTATGCTCTCTGCAATGACTTTTCTGCACCCCAGTCTTCTACATCTGCTCTCTTTAACAGTCCTTCTGCACCTCTGTCTTCCAACTCTGCTCTTTTCAGATCCTTCTGCAAGCCAGTCTTTAAACTCTTCACTCTGTAAAAGTCCTGCTGCACAAAATTCTCAAACCTCAGCTCTCTGTAACAGTCCTTCTGCACCTCAGTCTCCAAACTCTGATCTCTGTAACAGTCCTTCTGCACCTCAGTCTCAAATCTCTACTCTCTATAGCAGTCTTTCTGTACCTCAGTCTGAAACCTCTGCTCTCTGCATGATCCTTCTACACCCAGTCTCCAACCACTGCTCTCTGTAAGAGTCCACCTACACCTCAGTAACCATACTTTGCTCTTTGTAAGATTCTTCAGCAACCCAGTCTCCTAACACTGCTCTTTATAACAGTACTTCTGCACCCCACTCTCAAACCTCTCCTCTCTGTAACAGGCCTTCTGCACGGCAGTCTCCAAACTCTGCTCTCTGCAACGACATTTCTTCACCCCAGTCTCCAACCACTTCTCTCTGCAATGATCCTACTGCACCCCAGTCTCCAACCTCTGATCTCTGCAACAGTACTTCTGCACCTCAATCTCCAACTTCTGCTCTTTGTAAGATCCTTCTGCACCCGTGTCTCCAAGCTCTGCTTTTTGCAACGATCCTTCTGCACCCCAGTCTCCAACCGCTTCTCTATGTAAAAGAAATTCTGCACCTCAGTCTCCAATCTCTACTCTCTGCAACAGGCCTTCTGCACTGCAGACTCCAATCTCTGATTTCTGTATCAGTCCTTCTGAACCTCAGTCTCCAACCGCTGCTCTATGCAACAGTCTTTCTGCAACCCAGTCTCCGACCTCTGTTCTCTGCCACAGTCCTTCTGCACCCCAGTCTCCAAACTCTGCTCTCTGCAACAGTCTTTCTGCACCTCAGTCTCCAGCTTCTGCTCTCTGTAAGGTTTTCTGCACCTTTGTATCCAACCTCTGCTCTCTGTAACAGTGCTTCTGCACCAGAGTCTTTAACCTCTGCTCTCTGTAGCAGGACTTCTGCACCTCATTCTCCAAACTCTGCTCTCGGCAACAGTCCTTCTGCACACCAGTCTCCAACCTCTGCTATCTAAAACAGTTTTTCTGCACCCTAGTTACAAACATCTGCTCTCTTCAACAGACCTATTGCACCCCAGTCTTCAACATCTACTCTCTGCAACAGTCATTCTGCACCTCAGTCTGAAAACTCTGCTCTCTGTAACGACCCTTCTGCACCCAAGTCTCCTACCTCTGCTCTCTGTAACAGTCATTCTGCACCTCAGTCTCCCAACTGTTCTCTCTGTTTGATCCTTCTGCTACCCAGTCTTTGAACTCTGAACTCTGTAAAGTCCTTCTGCACAACAGTCTCCAAACTCTGCTCTTTGTAACAGGACTTCTGGAAACCAGTCTCCAAACTCTGCTCTCTGTGATAGGCCTTCTGCACCCAAGTCTCCAAACTCTTCTCTCTGCAACGATTCTTCTCCACCCAAGTCTCCTACATCTACTCTGCAACAGTCCGTTTGCACCCCAGTCTCCAATCTCTGCTCTCTCTAAGATACATCTGAACCCCAGTCTCCAACCTCTGCTCTCTGTAACAGTCCTTCAGCAACCCACTCTCCAAAATCTGCTCTCAGTAACAGTCCTTGTGGACCTCAGTCTCCAACCTCTGCATTCTCTAACAGTCCTTCTGCACCTCAGTCTAAAACAACTGCTCTCTGCAACAGTCCTTCTGCACCCCAGTCTCCAAACTCTGCTATCTGCAACAGTCCTTCTTCACCCCAGTCTCCAAACTCTGCTCTCTGCAACGATCTTTCTGCACCACACTCTCCAACATCTGCTCTCTGCAACAGTCCTTCTGCACCTCATTCTGAAAACTCTGCTCACTGTAACATTCCTTATCCACCCCAGTCTCCAACCTCTGTCCTCTGCAACAGTCATTCTGCTCCTTAGTCTCTGAGATCTGCTCTTTGTAACAGTCCTTCTGTACCAGAGTCTCCAACTTCTGCTTTTTGTAACGGTCCTTCTACACCCCAGTCTCCAAACTCTGCTTTGTGTATCAGTCTGTCTAAACTCCAGTATCCAACCTCTGTTCTCTGTATCTATCCTTTTGCACCTTAGTCTCAACCTGTGCTCTGTGTAAGAGTCCTTCTGCACACCAGTCTCCAACCTCTGCTCTCGGTTATAGTCCTATACAACAGTCTCCAAACTCTGCTCTCCTTAACGGTCCTTCTGCACACCAATTTACAAAATCTGCTTCCATTAAAAGTCCTTCTGCACCTGAGTCTCCAAACTCTGCTCTCTGTAATAGTCTTCTACACCTCAGTCTCCAAACTATGCTCTCTGTGACAGTCGTTCTGCACCTCAGTCTGAAAATTCGGCTCTCAGCACGATCTTTCTGCACCCCAGTCTCCAGCAACTGCTCTCGGTAACAGTCTCCTGCACCTCAGTCTCCAATCTCTGCTCTCTGTAAGATCCTTCATCAACCCAGTCTCCAACCACTGATCTCAATAACAGACCTTCTGCACCAAAGTCTCCAAATTCTTCTCTCTGCAACGATTCTTTCCACACCAGTCTCAAAACTTTGCTCTCTGCAACAGTCCTTCTGCACCCCAGTCTCCAAACTCTGCTCTCTGTAATTGTCCTTCTGCACCGCAGTCTCCAAACTCTGCTATCTGCAACGCTCCTTCTTGACCCAAGTCTCCAACGTCTGCTCTCTTCTACAGTCCTTCTGCACCACAGTCTCCAACCTCTGCTTTTTGTAAGATTCTTATGCACACCAGATTCCATACTCTGCACTCTGTAACATTCCTTCTCCACCCCAGTCTCCAAACTCGGTCCTCTGCAACAGTCCTTCTGCTCCCCAGTCTCCGATATCTGGTCCTTCTGTACCACAGTCTCCAACCTGTGCTTTTTGTAACGGTCCTTCTACACCCCAGTCTCCAACCTCTGCTTTCTGTATCAGTCTGTCTGAACCACAGTCTCCAACTGCTGTTCTCTGTATCTATCCTTCTGCACCTCAGTCTCCAAACTCTGTTCTATGCAACGGACCTTCTGCACCTCAGTCTCCAACCTCTACTCTCTGTAACAGTCCTTCTGAACTACAGTCTCCAACCTCTGCTCTCCGTAGCATCCTGCTAAAACCCAGTCTCCAAACTCTACTCTCTGTAACAATCCTTCTGCACACCAGTCTCCAACCTCTGCTGTCTAAAACGATCCTTCTGAACTCCAGTCTCCAATGTCTGCTCTCTGCAACAGTCTTTTTGCACCCCAGTCTCCAATATCTGCTCTCTGCAACAGTCATTCTGCACTTCAATAGGAAAACTCTGCTCTATGCAACAAACCTTCTGCACCTCAGTCTCCCAACTCTGCTCTCTGTAAGATCCTTCTGAAACCCAGTCTTTAAACTCTGCACTCGGTAATCATCCTTCTGCACAACACTCTCCAACCTCTGCTCTCTGCAACAGGACTTCTGCAACCCAGTCTCCAACCGCTGTTCTCTGAAACAGGCCTTCTGCACCCTAGTCTCCAAACACTTCTCTCTGCAAGGATTCTTCTTCATACCAGTCTCCAACCTCTGCTCTCTGCAACAGTCCTTTTGCACCACAGTCTCCAAAATCTGCTCTCTGTAAGATCCATCTGAACCCCAGTATCCAACCTCTGCTCTCTGTAACAGTCCTTCTGCACCCCAGTCTCCAACCTCTGCTCTCTGTAACAGTTTTTCTGCACCTCATTCTCAAACCTCTGCTCTCTTCAACAGTCTTTCTGAACCGCACTCTCCAACCTCTGCTCTCTGCAACAGTCCACCTGCACGCCAGTCTCCAACATCTACTCTCTGCAACAGTTTTTCTGCACCCCAGTCTCCAACTCTGCTCTGCAACGATCTTTCTGAACCCCAGTCTCCAACATCTGCTCTCTGCAAGAGTCCTTCTAGACCACAGTCTCCAAGCTCTGCTCTCTGTAACAATCCTTCTGCACCACTATCTGCAACCTCTGCTCTATATAAGATCCTTCTGCAACCCAGTTTCAAACTCTGCTCTATGTAACAGTTCTTCTGCCAACCGGTCTCCAACCTCTGCTCTCTGCAAGATCCTTCTTCACCAAAGTCTCCAAACTCTGCTCTCTGCAACAGTCTTTCTACGCCCCAGTCTCCAATATCTGCTCTTTGCAACAGTCCTTTTGCACCTCACTCTGAAAAGTCTGCTCACTGCAAGGACCCTTCTGCACCACAGTCTCATACTTCTGCTCTCTGTAACCGTCCTTCTGCACCTCATTCTCCCAACTCTGCTCTTTGTAAGATCCTTCAACAACCCAGTCTTTCAACTCTGCACTCTGTAACAGTCCTTCTGCACAACAGTCTCCAAACTCTGCTCACTGTAACATGACTTCTGCCACCCAGTCTCCAAACTCTCCTCTCTGTAACAGGCCTTCTGCACCCCAGTCTTCAACTTCTTCTCTCTGCAACTATTCTTCTTCACCCCAGTCTCCAGAATCTGCTCTCTGCAACAGTCCTTTTGCACCCCAATCTCAAAACTCTGCTCTCTGTAAGATCCATCTGAACCCCAGGCTCCAAACTCTGCTCTCTGTAACAGTCCTCTGAACCCAAGTCTCCAAACACTGCTCTCTTTAACAGTCCTTCTGCATCCCAATTTCTAAAATCTGCTTCCTATAACACTCCTTCTGCACCCTAGTCTCCAACCTCTACTCCCTGCAACAGTCCTTAGGTACTCCAGTCTCCATCATCTGCTCTCTGCAACAGTCTTTCTGCACCCAGTCTCCAACCTCTGTTCTCTGCAACAGTCCTTCTTCACCCCAGTCTCCAAACTCTGCTCTCTACAACGATACTTCCACACCCTATTCTCCAAACTCTACTCTGTGCAACAGTCCTTCTGCACCACAGTCTCAAACCTCTGTTCTCTGCGACATTCTATATGAAACCAAGTCTCCAAACTCTGATTTCTGGATCAGTCCTTCTGCACCCCAGTCTCTAACCTCTGCCCTCTCCAATGATCCTTCTGCACCCTAGTCTCCATCCTCTGCTCTCTGTAACAGTCTTTCTGTACTGCAGTCTTCAAACTCTGCATTTTGTAACCGTCCTTCTGCACCCCAGTCTTCAACCTGTTCTCTCTGCAATGATTCTTCTGCACCCCAGTCTCCAACGTCTTCTCTCTTCAACAGTCCTCCTGAACCCCAGTATCCGAACTCTGCTCTCTGTAAGATCTTTCTGCACCTCATTTTCCAAACTCTGCTCTCTGTAACATTCCTTCTCCACCCCAGTCTCCCACCTCAGCTCTTTTCAATGGTCCTTCTGCACCCCAGTCTCCAACCTCTGTTCTCTGCGACAGTCCACCTGAACCCAAGTCTCCAACCTCTGTTATCTGCAACAGTCGTTCTGCACCCCATTCTCCAACCTCTGCTCTCTGCCACAGTCCTTCTGCACCACAGTGTCCACCATCTGCTCTCTGCCACAGTATTTCTGTACACTAGTCTGCTCTCTGTAACGGTCCATATGCACCCCAGTTTCCAAAGTCTCCTTTCTGTATCAGTGCTTCCTCACCCCAGTCTCATAACTCTACTCTCTGAAACATTCCTTCTGCACATCAGTCTTCAAACTCTACTCTCTGCGACAGTCGTTTTTCATTGAAGTCCCCAACCTCTGCTCTCTGCAACAGTCCTTTTACACCCCAGTCTCCAACATCTGCTCTATGCAACAGTTCTTCTACACCTCTGTCTCTAAACTCTACTGTCTGTAACTCTCCTTCTGCAACTCAGTCTCAAACCTCTGCTCTCTGTAAGAGTCCTTCTGCACTCTAGCCTCCAATATCTCCTCACTGCAACCGTCCTTCTGCAACCCAGTCTTTAACGTCTGCATTCTCAACAGTTCTTCTGCACCTCAATCTGAAAACTCTGCTCTCTGCAAGTATCCTTATGCACGCCAGTCTCCAACCTCTGCTCTCTGTAACAGTCCTACTGCACCTCAGTCTCCAAACTCTGCTCTATATAAGATCCATCTGCAACCCAGTATCCAAACTCTGCTCTCTGTAACAGTCCACCTGCTCCCCAGTCTCCAAACTCTGCTCTCTGTAACAGGCCTCCTTCACACCAGTCTACAAACTCAGCTCTATGTAACAGGCCTTCAGCACCGCAGAATCCAACCTATTCTCTCTGCAACTATCCTTCTACACCCCAGTCTCCAACATCTGAACTCTGCAACAGTTCTTCTGCACCCCAGTCTCCAACCTTTGCTCTCTTGAAGATCCTTCTGCACCCAGTTATTAAACTCTGCTCTCTGAAACAGTCTTTCTGTACCCCAGTCTCCAAACTCCGCTCTCCGTAACAATGCTTCTGCTCATCAGTCTCCAACCTCTGTTCTCTGCAACGGTATTTCTACACCTCAGTCTCCAACCTCTGTTGTCTGCAATAGTCCTTTTGCACCCCAGTGTACAACCTCTGCTCTCTCTAAAAGTCCTTCTGTACCACAGTCTCCAACTTCTGTTCTCTGTAACGGTCCTCTGCACTGCAGTCTCCAAGCTCTGCTTTCTATATCAGTCCTTCTTCACCCCAGTCTCAAAACTCTGCTCTCTGTAACAGTCCTTCTGAACCTTATCTCCAACCTCTTCTCTCTGCAACAGTCCTTCTGCACCTCAGCTTCAACCTCTTCTCTCTACAACAGTCCTTTGGCACTTAAGTCTCCAAACTCTGCTTTCTATAACAGTCATTCTGCACCCCAGTCTCCAATCTCTGCTCTCTGTAAGATCCATCTGCACCTCAGTCTCAAACCTCTGCTCTCTGTAACAGTTCTTCAGCCCCTTAGTCTCCAACCTCTTCTCTCTGTAGAAATCCTTCTTCACGTCAGTCTCCAACCGCTGCTCTCAGCAACGGTCCTTCTGAACCTAAGTCTCAAAACTCCGTTCTCTGCAACAGTTTTTCCGCACCCCTGTCTCAAACCTCTGCATTCTGCAACAGTCCTTCTGCACTCCAGTATCCAACCTCTGCTCTCTGTAACAATCCTTCTGAACCTCAGTCTCCAAACTCTGCTCTCTGCAACGGTCCGTCTGCACCCCTGTCAGCAGACTCTGTTGTCTCCAACAGTCCTTCTTCGCCTCAATTTTCTGCACCCCAATGTCCAACCCCTACTCTCTGCAAAAGTCCTTCTGCACCCCAGTCTCCAACCTACTCTCTACAACAGTCCTTCTACACCCAAGTCTCCAACATCAGATCTCTGCAACAGTCCTTCTTAACCCCAGTCTCCAATCTCTTCTCTCTGTAACAGTTCCTCTGTACTGCAATTTCCAAACTCTTGTCTCTGTAATTGTCTTCTGAACACCAGTCTCCAACCACTGCTTTTTCTATCAGTCTTTCTGCACTCAAGTATCCAACCTCTGCTCACTCTAACGGGCAATCTGCACCTCAGTCTCCGAATTCTGCTCTCTGCAAAGGTCCTTTGGCACCCCAATCCCCATCCTCTGCTCGCTGCTACAGTCCTTTTACACCCAAGTCTCAAACCTCTGCACTCCGCAACACTCCTTCTGCACCTCAGTCTCCAACATCTGCTCTCTGCAATGGTCTTTTTGCACCTCAGTATTCAATATCTATCTCTGTAACAGTCCTTCTGCACCTCAGTCTCCATCCTCTGCTCTCTGTAACAGGCCTTCTGCACACAAGTCTCTGAACTCTGCTCTCTTTAACAGTCCTTCTGCACCCCAATCTCCAACCTCTGCTCTCTGGAGAAGTCCTTCTGCACCTCAGTTTTTAAACTCTGCTCTCTGTAAGATCCTTCTGCACCCCAGTCTTCAAACTCTGCTCTCAGTATCAGTCCTGCACCTTAGTCTCCAAACATGCTCTCTGTAACAGTTTTTCTGCACCTCAGTCTTCAACAACTGCTATCTGAAACAGTCTTTCTGCACCCCAGTCTCCAACATCTGCTTTCTAGAACAGTCCTTCTATACCCCAGTCTTCATAATCTACTCTCTGCAACGATCCTTCTTCACCCCAGTCTCCAACGTCTACTCTCTGCAACAATCCTTCTGCACCCCAGTCTCCAAATTTTTCTCTCTGTAAGATCCTTGTGCACCCGAGTTTCAAACTCTACTCTCTGTAACATTCCTTCTGCACCCCAGTCTCCAAAGTTTGCTCTCAGCAATGGTCCCTCTGCACCCCACTCTCCAACCTTGTTTTCTACAACAGTTCTTCTGTACCGCAGTCTTCAAACTCTGTTCTCTGTAAGGGTCCTTCTGCACCCCAGTCTCCAACCTCTGCTTTCTCTATCAGTCCTTCTGCACCACAGTCTCCAAACTCTGCTCTCTGTAACAGTACTTCTGCACCTCACTCTGCTACATCTGCTCTCTGCAACAGTCCTTCTGCACCCCAGTCTTCAACCTCTGCTCTCGGCAACAGTCCTTTATCACCCCAGTCTTTAAAATCTGCTCTCTGCAACAGTACTTTTCCACCGAAGTCACCAACCTCTGCTCTCTGTAACAGTCCTTCTGCACCTCAGACTCAAACCTCTGCTCTCTGCAACAGTCATTCTGCACCCCAATCTCGAACCTCTGCTCTCTGCAACAGTCTTTCTGCACCTCAGTGTCCAAACTCTGCTCTCTATAAGATCCTTCTGAAACACAGTCTCCAATATATGCTTTCTGCAATGGTCCTTCAGAACCAGAGTCTCCAACCTCTTTCCTTTACAACATTTATTGTGCACCCCAGTCTCCAACCTCTGCTCTCTGTAACAGTCCTTCTGTACCGCAGTCTCAAAACTCTGTTATCTGTAAGGGTCTTTCTGCACCCCATCTCCAACCTCTGCTTTCTGTATCAGTCTTTCTGCAACCCAGTCTACAAACTCTGCTTTCTGTATTCGTCTTTTTGCATGCCAGGCTTCAACCTCTGCTCTCTGTAACAGTCCTTCTGCACATCAGTCTCTAACCTCTGTTCTCTGTAAGAGGCCTTCTGCACCCCAGTCTACAACCTCTCCTCTCTGTAACAGAATTTCTGCATTCAAATCTCTAAACTCTGCTCTCTTTAACAGTCCTTCTGCACCCCAGTCTCAAACCTCTGCTCTCAGTATCAGTCCTGCACCCCAGTCTCCAAACACTGCTCTCTGTAACAGTTTTTCTGAACATCAGTCTTCAACAACTGCTCTCTGCAAGAGTCCTTCTGCACCACAGTCTCCAACCTCTGCTCTCTAGAACAGTCCTTCTATACCCCAGTCCCCATAATCTACTCTCTGCAATGATCCTTTTGCACCCCAGTCTCCAACGTCTGCTCCCTGCAAAATTTTTTTCTACACTCCAGTCTCGAAACTTTCCTCTCTGTAAGATCCTTTTGCAACCTAGTTTCCAAACGCTGCTCTCTGTAACATTCCTTCTGCACCCAAGTCTGCAACCTGTTCTCTACAAGAGTTCTTCTGTACCGCAGTCTTCAACCTCTGTTCTCCGGAAGAGTCCTTCTGAACCCCAGTCTCCAACCTCTGCTTTCTATATCAGTCTTTCTTCACCACAGTCTCCAAACTCTTCTCTCTGTAACAGTCCTTCTGCACCTCACTCTGCAACCTCTGCTCTCTGCAGCAGTCTTTCTGCAACCCAGTCTTCAACCTCTTCTCTCTGCAACAGTCCTTCCTCACCCCAGTCTCCAAAATATGTTCTATTTAACAGTCTTTTTCCACCGCAGTCTCCAACCTCTGCTCTCTGTAACAGTACTTCTGTACTGCAGTCTCCAACCTCTGCTCTCTGTAATGGTCATTCTGCACCCCAGTCTCCAAACTCTCCTTTCTGTATCAGTCTTTCTGCACCACGGTCTCGAACGTCTGCTCTCTGTAACAGTCCTTCTGCAACTCAGACACCAACAAATTCTCTCTGCAACAGTACTTCTGGGCCCCAATCTCCAACCTCTGCTTTCTGCAATGGTCCTTCTGCACCCCAGTCTCCAACCTCTTCTCTCTGTAGGAACCTTCTCCAACCTAGTCTACAAACTCTGCTCTCTGTAACAGTCCTTCTGTACCGCAGTCTCCAACCTCTGTTCTCTGTAAGGGTCTTTCTGAAGCCCAGTCTCCAACCTCTGCTTTCTGTATCAGTCCTTCTGCCCCATATTCTCCAAACTCTTCTCTCTGTAACAGTCCTTCTATACCTAAGTCTGCAACGTCTGCTCTCTGCAATAGTCCTTCTTCACCCCAGTCTGCAGTCTCTGCTCTCTGCAACAGTCCTTCTTCAACCCAGTCTCCAACATCTGCTCTCTGCAACAGTCCTTCTCTACCTCAGTCTCCAACCTCTGCTCTCTGCAACAGTCCTTCTGCACCCAGGTCACCAACGTCTGCTTTCTGTATCAGTCCTTCTGCACCCCTGTCTCCAACGTCTGCTCTCTGTAAAAGTCTTTCTGCACCTCAGTCTCTAATCTCTACTCTCTGAATCAGTTCTTCTCCACCCCAGTTTCCAACCTCTGCTCTCGGAAACAGTCCTAGTGGACGCCATTCTCAGACTGCTACTCTCTGCAACAGACCTTGTACACCCCAGTCTTTCACATCTTCTCTCTGTAACATTCCTTCTGCACCTCAGTCTGAAAACTCTGCTCTCTGCAACGATCCTTCTTCACCTCAGTCTCCAAATTCTGCTCTCTGCAACAGTCCTTCTGCACCCCAGTCTCCAACCTCTGTTCTAAGCAAAAGTCTTTTTACACCCCATTCTCCAAACTCTGATCTCTGTAACAGTCCTTCTGTACTGCAGTCTTTAACCTCTGCTGACTGTAATGGTCCTTCTGCACCCGAGACTCCAAACTCTACTTTCGATATCAGTTATTCTGCACCCAAGTCTCCAACCTCTGCTCTCTGTAACAGTCCTTCTTCACCTGAGTCTCCAACCTCTGCTCTCCGCAACAGTCTTTCTGCACCCAGGTCTCCAACCTCTTCTCTCTGCAAGAGTCCTTCTACAACCCAGTCTCCAAACTCTGCTCTCTGCAACGATCCTTCTGCACCCCAGTCTTCAACCTCTGCTCTCTGCTACAGTCCTTCTTCACCCCAGTCTCCAAACAGTGCTCTCTGCAACTGTCCTGCTGCACCCCAGTCTCTAACCTCTGCTCTCTGTAGCGATCCTTCTGCACCTCAGTCTTCAATCTCTGCTCTCTGCATCGATCTTTCTTCACCACAGTCTCCAAACTCTGCTCTCTGCAACACTCCTTCTCCACCCCAGGCTCCAAGTTCTGCTCTCTGTAACTGTCCTTCTGCACATCAGTGTCCAAACTCTGCTCTCTTTAAAAATTCAACATCACGTACGTCTTCAAACTTTTTTCCCTGTAAGACACCTTGTACACCCCAGTCTCCAACCTCTGCTTTCTATAACAATTCTTCTGAACCCCAATCTCCAAACTCTGCACTCTGTAAAACTCTTTCTGCACCCCAGTCTCCATACTCTGCTCTCTGTAAGAAACCTATTGCACCCCAGTCTCCAACCTCTCCTCTCTGTAAAAGTCCTACTCCACCTCAGTCTCGAAGTTCTGCAATCTGTAAAGGTCCTTCTGCATTTCAGTCTCCAACCTCTGCTCTCTGTAACAGTCCTTCTGCATCCCAGTCTCCAACATCCGTTCTCTGCAACGAACCTTCTTCTCCCCAGGTTCCAAACTCTGCTCTCTGCTACGGTTTTTCTGCACCCCAGTTTCCAACCTCTGCTCTTTGTAACAGTCCATCTGCACCTCAGTCTCCAAACTCTGCTCTCTGAAACAGGCCTTTTACACCCAGTCTCCATCCTCTTCTCTCTGCAACTATCCTTCTTCACCTCAATCTCCAACCTCTGCTCTCTGCAAAGTTTCTTCTGAACCCCAGTCTCCAAACTCTGTTCTCTGCTTCAGTCCTTCTGCACCCAAGTCTTCAACCTCTTCTCTCTGAAACAGTCCTTCTGTACCACAGTCTCCAACATCTTTTCTCTGTAACAGTCCTTTTGCACCCCAGTCTCCAACGTCTGCTTTCTGTGTCAATTCTACTGCACCCCAGTATCCAAATTCTGCTTTATGTAACAGTTCTTCACACATCAGTCTCCAACTTCTGCTCTCTGCAACGGTCCTTCTTCACCCCAGTCTCTAACTTCTGCTCTCTTGAACAATTCTTTTGCACCCCAGTCTCCATCTGTGCTCTCTGTAACTGTTCTTCGGCACCCCAGTCTCTAAACTCTTTTTTCTGCATTAGTCCTTCTGCACCCCAGGCTCCAAACTCAGCTCTCTTTAACAGTCTTTGTGTACTGCAGTCTCCAAACTCTGCTTTGTGTAATGGTCCATATGCACCCCAGTCTCCACACTCTGCTTCCTGTATCAGTTCTTCTGCACCACAGTCTCCAACTTCTGCTCTCTGTAACAGTCCTTCTGCACCTGAGTTACCAACCTCTTCTCTCTGCAAAAGTCTTTCTGCACCCCAGTCTCAAACCTCTGCTCTCTGCAAAAGTCCTTCTACACCCCAATCTCAAACCTCTACTATCTGCAAAGAACTTTCGGCAGCCCAGTCTCCAACGTCTGCTTTATGCAACAGTTATTCTGCACCCAAGTCTCCATCCTCTGCTCTCTCTAACAATCCTTCTGCACCCCAGTCTCCAACCTCTCCTCTCTGTAAAAGTCCTTCTGTACCGCAGTCTCCAAAATCTGCTCTCTGCAACAGTACTTCTGCACCCCAGGCTCCAAACTCTGCTCTCTATAACAGTACTTCTGTACCGCAGTCTCCAAACTCTGATGTCTGTAACGGTCATTCTGCACCCCAGTCTCCAAACTCTACGTTCAATATAAGTTATTCTGCACCCCAGTCTCCAACCTCTGCTCTCTGTAACAGTCCTTCTGCACCTCAGTCTCAAACCTCTGCCCTCTGTAACAGTTCTTCTGCACCCCAGTCTCCTACATCTTTTCTCTGCTACAGTCCTTCTGCACCCCAGTCTCCAACCTCTGCTCTCTGCAACATTTCTTCTGCACCCCAGTCTCCTACCTGTGCTCTCTGTATCTGTCCTGCTTCACCCCAGTCTCCAATCTCTTCTCTCTGTAGAGATCCTTCTGCACCTCAGTCTTCAACCTCCGATCTCTTCAAGGATCCTTTTTCACCACAGTCTCCAACCTCTGATCTCTGCAACAGTCCTTCTGCACCCCAATTTCCAACCTCTGCTCTCTGTAACTGGCCTTCTGCACCCCACTCTCCAGCCTGTGCTCTCTCTAACGATTCTTCTGCACCCCAGTCTCCAAACTCTGCTCTATGTAAAAGTCCTCTGCACACGAGAATCCAACATCTGTTCTCTGCTACATTTCTTCTGAACCTCAGTCTGAAAACTCTGCTCTCTACAACAATCCTTCTGCACCCTAGTTTCAAACCTTTTCTCTCTGTAACAGACCTTCTGAACCTTAGTCTCCAAAATGCTCTCTGTAAGATCCTTCTGAAACCCAGTCTCGAAATATTGCTATCTGTAAGAATTATTCTGGACACCAATCTCCAAACTCTGCTCTCTGAAAGAATATTTCTGCCCCCCAGTCTCCAACCTATCTTCTCTGTAACAGTCCTTCTGCATCTCAGTCTCCAACCTCTGCTCACTGTAATGATGCTTCAGCACCCCAGTCTCCAACTTCTGCTCCCTGTAACAGTACTTCTGCACCCCAGTCTCCAACATCTGCTCTCAGAAACGATCCTTCTGCACCCCAGTCTCCAAACTCTGTTCTCTAACAGTCCTTCTGCACCTCAGACTCCAACCTCTGCTCCCTGTATCAGTCCTTCTTACCCTCAGTCGGAAACCTCTGATCTCTGCAACGATCCTTCTGCACCCCAGTCTCCAAACTGTGCTATCTGTAACAATCCTTCTGCACAGAAGTCTCCAACCTCTTCTCTCTTACAGGTCTTCTGCACCCCAGTCTCCAAATTCTGCTCTCTGTAACAGTCCTTCTGCACCCCAGTCTCCAGTCCCTGCTTACTGTATCAGTCCACCTGCACTACAATTTTCAACCTCTGGTCTCTGTAATAGTCTTTCTGAATCTCAGTCTACAAACTCTGCTCTCTTTAACAGTCCTTCTGCACCCCAGTCTCCAATATCTGCTCTTTGCAATAGTCATTCTGCACCAAATCTCCAAACTCTGCCTCTGTAACCCAGTCTCCAAACTCTGCTCTCTGCATCAGTCCTTATGCACCCCAATCTTTAACCTGTGCTCTCCGCAACGGTCCTTCTGCACCTCAGTCTCCACAAACTACTCTCTGTAAATGTACTTTTGAATCCCTTCTCATAACTCTGCTCTCCGTAATAGGCCTTAAGCACCCCAGTTCCAACCTCTGTTCTCTATAACAATCCTTCTGCACCCCAGTCTCAAACCTCTGCTCTCTGCAATGATCCCTGTTCACCCCAGTATCCAATATCTGCTCTATGCAACTGTCCTTCTGCACCCCTGTCTCAAACCTCTGCTCTCTGCAACAGTCATTCTGCACCTCAGTCTGAAAAGGCTGTTCTCTGCAATGATCCTTCTGCAACCCTGTCTCCAAACTCTGCTCTCTGTAATACTCCTGTTGCACCTCAGTCTCGAAACTCTGCTATCTGTAAGATCCTTCTGCAACCCTGTCTCCAAACTCTGCTCTATGTAACAGTCCTTCTGTACCCCAGTCTCCAACCTCTGGTCTTTCCAAGAGTCCTTCTAAAACCCAGTCTCCAAACTCTGCTTTCTGCAACAGTCCATCTGCACCCCAGTCTCCAACTTCTGTTCTCTTTAACAATCCTTCTTCATCTCAGTTACCAAACTCTACTCTCTGTAACATTCTTTCTGCACCTCAGTCTCCAAACTCTGCTCTGTGTAAGATCTTTACGCAACCAGTCTCCAAACTTTTCCCTCTGTAACAGTCCTTCTGCACCCTTTCTCCAAACCTTTCTCTCTGTAACAAGCATTCTGCACCCCAGTCTCAAACCTGTGCTCTCTACGATCCTTTTTCACCCCAGTCTCCAACGTCTGCTCTTTGCAACAGTCCTTCTGCACCCAAGTCTCCAAAAACTGCTCTCTGCAACAGTCCTTCTGCACCTTAGTCTGAAAATTCTGTGCTCTGAAATTATCCTTCTGCACTACAGTCTTTAAACACTGCTCTCTGTAATAGTCTTTCTGCTTCCGAGTCTCCAACCTCTGCTCTCTGTAACAGGACCTCCGCAAGTCAGTCTTTAACGTCTGCTCTCTGCAACAGTCCTTCTGCACCCCAGTCTCCAACCTCTGCTCTCTAGAACAGTCCTTCTGCACCCTACTTAATAACATCTGCTCTCTGCAACAGTGCTTCTTCACATGAGTCTCCAACATCTGCTCTCTGCAACAGTTCTTCTGCACCTCAGTATGAAAACTCTGCTCTCTGCAACGACACTTCTGCACCACAGTCTCCTACCTCTGCTCTGTATAACAGTCCTTCTACACCTCAGTCTCCCAAATCTGCTATCTGTAAGATCCTTCTGACACCCAGTCTCTAAACTCTGCTCTCTATAACAGTCCTTCTGCACCCCAGTCTCCAAACTCTGCTCTGTGTAACAGTCTTCTTCACCCCAGGTTCTAAAATCTGCTCTCTGCAACAGTCCTTCTGCACCCCAGTCTCCAAACACTGCTCTCTGTAACAGTTTTTCTGCACCTCAGTCTTCAACAACTGCTCTCTGCAACAGGCATTCTGCACCCCAGTCTTCAACGTCTGCTCTCTGCAACAATCCTTCTGCACCCCAGTCTCCAAACTTTCCTCTCTGTAAGATCCTTCTGCTCTCCAGTCTCCAAACTCTACACTCAGTATCAGTCCTTTTTCACACCAGTCTAGAAATACTGCTCCCTGTTACAGTTTTTCTCCACCTCAGTCTTAAACAACTGCTCTCTGCAACAGTCCTTCTGCACCCCAGTCTCCAAACTCTGCTCTTTAGAACAGTCCTTCTATAGCCCAGTCTCCATAATCTACTCTCTGCAACGAACCTTCTGCACCCCAGTCTCCAACGTCTGGTCTCTGCAACAATCATTCTGCACCCCAGTCTCCAAACTTTTCTCTCTTTAAGATTTTTCTACACCCCAGTTTCCAAACTCTGCTCTCTGTAACATTCCTTCTGCACCCCAGTCTCCAACATCGGCCCTTTGCAATGGTCCCTCTGCACCCCAGGCTCCAACCTTGTTCTCTACAACAGTTCTTCTGTACCGCAGTCTTCAACCTCTGTTCTCTGTAAGGGTCCTTCTACACCCCTGTCTCCAACCTCTGCTTTCTGTATCAGTCCTTCTTCACCACAGTCTCCATACTTTGCTCTCTGTAACAGTTCTTCTGAACCTCAATCTTCAACCTCTGCTCTCTGCAATAGTCCTCCTGCAGGCCATTCTTAAACCTCTGCTCTCTGCAACAGTCCTTCTGAACCCCAGTCTCCAACATCTGCTCTCTGAAACAGTCCTTCTCCACCCCAGTCTCCATCATCTGTTCTCTGTAATAGTCCTTCTATACTGCAGTTTCCAAACTCTTCTCTCTGTTACGGTCCTTCTGCACCCCACTCTCCAACCTCTGCTTTCTCTATCAGTCCTTCTGCACTCAAGTATCCAAACTATGCTCTCTGTAATATTCCTTCTGCACCTCAGTCTCAAACGTCTGCTCTCTGCAACAGTCCTTCGGTACCCCAGTCTCCAACCTCTGCTCTCTTTTACAGTCCTTCTGTACTACAATCTCCAACTTCTTTTCTCTGTAATGGTCCTTCTGGACCCCAGTCTCCAAACTCTGCTTTCTGTATCAGTCCTTCTGCACCCTGGTCTATAAACTCTGCTTTTTGTTACAGTCCTTCTGCAACTCAGACTACAATTTCTGCTCTCTGCAACAATCCTTCTGCGCCCTAATCTCCAAACTCTGCTCTCTGCAACAGCCCAACTGCACTTCAGTGTCCAAACTCTGCTCTCTGTAAGATCCTTCTGAAACCCAGTCTCCAACCTCTGCTTTCTGCAATGGTCCTTCTGCACCCAAGCCTCTAACCTCTGTTCTCTACAACAGTTATTCTGCACCCTAGTCTCCAAACTCTGCTCTCTATAACAGTCCTTCTGTGCCGCAGTCTCCAACCTCTGTTCTCTGTAAGGGTCCTTCTGCACCCCAGTCTCCAACCACTGCTTTCTGTATCAGTCCTTTTGCACCACATTCTCCAAACTCTACTCTCTGTAACAGTTTTCTGCACCTCAGTCTGCAACCTCTGCTCTCTGCTATAGTACTTCTGCACCCCAGTCTCTTACTTCTGCTCTCTGCAACAATCCTTCTGCACCACAGTCACAAAACTCTGCTTTCTGTATCAGTCCTTTTGCACCCCAGTCTCCAACCTCCGCTCTCTGTAACAGTCTTTCTGCACCTCAGTCTCCAACCTCTACTTTTCTCAGCAGTCCTTCTCCACTCTAGTCTCCAACCTCTGCTCTCAGTAACAGTCCTTCTGCACCTCAGTCTGAAAACTCTTCTTTCTGGAACGATCCTTCTGCATCTCAGTCTCAAACCTCTTCTCTGTGTAACTGTCCTTATTTACCTCAGTCTCCAAACTTTTGTCTCTGTGAGATCCTTTTGCAACCCACTCTTTAAACTCTGCTTTCTGTAACTATCTTTCTGCACCCCAGTCTCCAAGCACTGCTCTCTGTAAAAGGCCTTCTTCACCCCAATCTCCAAACTATGCTGTCTATAACAGGCCTTTTGACCCAGTCTCCAAACTCTTCTCTCTTCAACTACCCTTCTGCACCACAGTCTCTAATCTCTGCTCTCTATAACGATCCTTCTGCACCCCAGTCTCCAAAATCTGCTCTCTGCAACAATCCTTCTGCACCCCAGTCTCCAAAGTCTGCTCTCTGTAACAGTCTTTCTGCACCCCAGTCTCCAACTTCTGGTCTCTGCAACACTCCTTCAGCACCCAAGTCTCCAACATCTGCTCTCTGCAACAGTCCTTCTACACCCCAGTCTAGAACTTCTGCTCTCTGCAACAGTCCTTCTACCCCCTAGTCTCGATACTCTTGTCACCGCAACAATTCTTCTGCACCCCAGTCTCCAACCTCCGTTCTCTTCAACAGTTCTTCTGCACCTCAGTCTCCAACATCTGTTCTCTGTAAGCGTCCTTATGCACCCCAGAATCCAAACTCTGCTTTCTGTATCAGTAATTTTTCACCACAGTATCGAAAATTTGCCCACTATAAAAGTCCTTCTGCAACTCAGTAAGCAAACTCTGCTCTCTGCAACAGTCCTTCTGCACCTCAGTCTCCAACCTCTGCTCTCTGTAAGGGTCCTTTGGCACCCGAGTCTCCAACCTCTGCTTTCTGTATCAGTCCTTCTGCACCCCAGTAACCAACCTCTGCTCTCTGTAACAATCCTTCTGCACCTCGGTCTCCAATGTCTGCTCTCTGCAACGGTCCTTCTGCACCTCAGTCTCCAACCTCTTCTCTCTGTAACAGTGCTTCTGCACCTCAGTCTCCAAATTTTCTCTCCTTAATATCTTTCTGCAACCCAGTATTCAAACTCTGCTCTCTGTACAAATCTTTCTGCACCCCAGTCTCCAAACTCTGCTGTCTGTAACAGGCCTACTGCACCCCAGTCTCCGAACTCTGCTTTTTGTGTCAGTCCTTCTGCACCCCAGTCTCCAACCTCTGGTCTCTACAACGATCCTTCTGCACCCCAGTCTTCATCCTCTGTTCTCTACAACACTTCTTCTGAACCCCAGTCTCCAAACACTGCTATCTGTAACAGAATATCTGTTCTGCAGTATCCAACCTCTGTTTTCTTTAAAGGTTCTTCTGCACCTGAGTTTCCAACCTCTGTTTTCTGTATCAGTCCTTATGCACAAAAGTCTCCAAACTCTGCTCTGTAATAGTCCTTCTCCACCACAGTCTGAAACCTCTGCACTCTGCAGTTGTCCAACTGCACCCAGTCTCCAACCTCTGCTCTCTGCAAAAGTCCTTCTGCACCCCAGTCTCCAACATCTGCTCTCTACAACAGTCTTTTTCCACCCCAGTCTCAACCCTATGCTCTCTGTAACAGTACTTTGGTACTGCAGTTTCCAAACTTTTCTCTCTGTAACGGTCCATCTGCACCCCAATCTCCAACCTCTGCTTTCTCTATCAGTCCTTCTGCACTCAATCTCCAACCTGTGCTCTGAAACTGTCCTTCTGCATTTCATTCTCTAAAGTCTGCTAGCTGCAACAGTCTTTCGGAACCCCAAACTTCAAACTCTCCTCTCTGCAACAGTCCTACACCCAAGTCTCCAACCTCTGCACTCTGCAACAGTTCTTCTGAACCTCAGTCTCCAACCTCTTCTCTTTGCAAAGGTCTTTCTGCACCTCAGTCTTCAACATCTACTCTCTGTAACAGTCCTTCTGCACCTCAGTCGCCAACCTCTGCTCTCTGTAAGATCCATCTAAAAACCAGTTTCCAAACTCTGCTTTCTATAACAGTCCTACTGCACCCCAGTCTCAAAAATATGCAGTCTGTAAAACTCCTTCGGCACCCCAGTCTGCACCCTATGTTCTCTGCAACGATCCTTCTACACCCAAGTCTCCAACCTGTGCTCGCTGCAACACTTCTTCTGCACCCCAGTCCCCTATATCTGCTCTGTGCAACAGTTTTTTTTAAACCTCATTATGAAAACTCTGCTCTCTGAAAGGATCTTTCTGGACCCCAGTTTCCAACCTCTGGTCTCTCTGACAGTCCTTCGGCACCTCAGTCACCAACCTCTGCTCTCTGTAAGATCCTTATGCCACTCAGTCTCCAAACTCTGCTGTGTGTTACATGTCTTCTGCTCCCCAGTCTCCAAACTCTTCTCTTTGTTACAGGCCTTCTGCACCTCAGTATCTAACCTCTTCTCTCTGCAACAATCCTTTTGCACCCTATTCTCCAAAGTCTGCTCTCTGCATCAGTCCTATTGCACACCAGTCTCCAACATCTGCTCTCTGTAAGATACTTCTGCACACCTGTCTCAAAACTCTGCTCTCTTTAACAGTTCTTCTGTACAGCAGTCTGTAACCTCTATTCTCTGTAACAGTCTTTCTGCACCACAGTCTCCAAACACTGCACTCTACACAGTCCTTCTGCACCCAGTCTCCAACCTCTCTTCTCTGCGACAGTCCTTCTGCACCTCAGTCTTAAAACTCTGCTCTCTGTAACAGTACTTCTGCACCTCAGTCTTCAACAACTGCTCTCTGCAACAGTCCTTCTTCACCCCAGTCTCCAAACTCTGCTCTCTAGAACAGTCCTTCTATACACCAGTCTCCATAATCTACTCTTTGCAACGATCCTTCTGCATTCCAGTCTCCAAATTGTGCTCTCTGCAACAATCCTTCTGCACCTCAGTTTCAAAAATTTCCTCTCTGTAAGATCGTTCTGGTCCCCAGTCACCAATCTCTGCTCTCAGTATTAGTCCTTCTGCACCACAGTCTCCAAACATTGCTCTCTGTAACAGTTTTTCTGCACCTCAGTCTTCAACAAATGCTCTCTGCAACAGTCCTGCTGCACCCCAGTCTCCAATGTCTGCTCTCTGCAACAATCGTTCTGCACCCAAGTCTCCAAACACTCCTCTCTTTAAGATTCTCCTGCACCCCAGTTTTCACACTCTGCTCTCTGTAACATTCCTTCTGCAACACAGTCTCCAACGTCTGCCCCTCTGCAATGGTCCCTATGCACCCCAGTCTCCAACCTTGTTCTCTACAACAGTTCTGCTGTACCGCAGTCTCTATCCTCTGCTCTCTGTAATTGTCCTTCTGCACCCCAGTCTCCAAAATTGGCTTTCTGTATCAGTCCTTCTGCACCACCGTCTCAAACATCTGCTCTGTGTAACAGTCCTTCTGTACTGCAGTCTCCAAACTCTGCTCTCTGTGAAATTCCTTCTCCAACCCAGTCTCCAACCTCTACTTACTGCAACAGTCTTTCTGCATCCCAGTCTCCAAACTCTGCTCCCTGTAGCAGCCTTTCTGCACCTCAGTCGTCAACCTCTGCTCTCTGAAACAGTCCTTCTACACCCCAGTTGCCAAACTCTGCTCTCTGGAAGGATCATTCTGCACCCCAGTCCCCAACGTCTGCTCTATGAACAGTCCTTCTGCACCCTAGTCTTTAAACTCTGCTCTCTGTAAGACCCTTCTGCACCCCAGTCTTCAAACACTGCTTTCTGTATCAGTCCTTCTGCACCACAGTCTCCAACGTCTGCTCTCTGCTACAGTCTTACTGAACCCCAGTCTTCATCATCTGATTTCTGTAACAGTCCTTCTGTACTGCAGACTCCAACCTCTGCTCTCTGCTACAGTCTTACTGAACCCCAGTCTTCATCATCTGATTTCTGTAACAGTCCTTCTGTACTGCAGACTCCAACCTCTGCTCTCTGTAATGGTCCTCCTGTACCCCAGTCTCCAAACTCTGCTTTCTGTATCATTTCTTCTGCACCCTGTCTCAATCGTCTGCTCTCTGTAACAGTCATTCTGCACTTCAGTCTTTAACTTCTGCTCTCTGCAATAGTCCTTCTGCACCCAAAATTCCAACTTCTGCTCTATGCAACAGTCCTCCTGCACCTCAATATCCAAACTCTGTTCTCTGTAACAATCCTTCTGCACCCCAGTCTCCAAATTCTGCTCTCTGCAAAGGTCCTTCTTCACCCCACTCTCCAACCTCTGTTCACTGTAATATGCTTCTTTACCCCAGTGTCCAAACTCTACTCTCAGTAACAGTTCTTCTGCACTGCAGTCTCCAAACTCTGCTTTCTGTAACAATCCTTCTGCACCTCAGTCTCCAAACTCTGCTTTCTGCAAAGGTCCTTCTGAAACCCTGTCTTAAACCTCTGTTCTTGCAACAGTCCTTCCGCTCCCCAGTCTCCAATCTCTGATCTTTGTAAAAGTCTTTTTGCACCCCAGTCTCCAATCTCAGCTCTCTGTAAGGGTCCTTTGGCAACCCAGTCTCCATTCTCTGCTTTCTTACCAGTCGTGCACCCCAGTCTCCAAACTCTGCTCTCTGCAACAATCCTTCTGCAACCCAGTCTCCTACGTGTGCTCTCTACAACAGTCCTTCTGCACTTAAGTCTCCAACCTCTGCTCTCTGTAAGATCCTTCTGCACCCCAGTCTCCAACCTCTGCTATCTTCAACGGTCCTTCTGCACCTCAGTCGCAAACTTCTGTTCGCTGCAACAGTCCTTCTGCACCCCAGTCTCCAACCTGTGCTCTCTGTAACAGTCCTTCTGCACCTCAGTCTCCAATCTCTGCTCTCTGCAACAATCCTTCTGCACCCCAGTCTCCTACGTCTGCTCTCTACAACAGTCCTTCTGCACCCCAGTCTCCAACCTCTGCTCTAAGTAACAGTTCTTCTGCACCGCCATCCCCAACCTCTGCTCTCTTTAGTGGTCCTACTGCACCCCAGTCTTTAAATTCTGCTTTCTTTATCAGTCTTTCTGCACCGAAGTCTCCAATCTCTGCTCTCTGTAACAGCCCTTCTGCACCTCAGTCTTCAACCTCTGCTCTCTGCAATTGACTTTCTGTACCTCAGTATCCAACCTCTACTCTCTGTAACAGTCCTTATGCATCTGAGTCTTCAAACTCTACACTCTGGAAGATAGTTTTGCAAACCAATCTCCAAAATCTGCTCTCTGTAACAGTCCTTCTGCACCCCTTCTCAACACTCTGCTCTCTGTAACAGGCTTTCTGCACCCCAGTCTCCAACATCTCCTCTCTGGAACAGTACTTCTGCACACAAATCTCCAACCTCTGCTCTCTGCAACAGTCCTTCTGCAACCCAGTCTTCAACATCTGCTCTCTGCATTAGTCCTTCTGCACCTCAACTGAAAATTCTGCTCTCTTCCACCATCTTTCTGCACCCCAGTCTTCAACCTCTATTCTCTGCAAAAGTCCTTCTGCATTCCAGTCTCCAAACTCTGCTCTCTGTAACAGTCTTTCTGCACCTAAGTCTCCAAATTCTGCTCTCTGCAAGAGTCCTTCTGAAACCCAGTCTCCAACC